>NW_015090811.1:3678743-3783553 GCF_001431845.1 Calidris pugnax | reverse complement strand
TAGAAGAATGACATACCACTGTATTTAGATGATAAAGCTTCTAGCTCCTCAGTAGGTGACGTTTTTCTCAGAAATTCTTGTAATGACCACAGGAAGCTCAGCCCAGATGCACTAAGTGTGTTGGTGACCATCTTTGGAGCAGCTACTGAACTGGGAGCAGGGAGTTTAACCAGAAGTGAAAAACCTGCCTACCTTAGTGAATCTGGACTAAATGGAAGCGGTTTATTGTCCCAAAACAACAAGCTGGGATGGAGACCAACCCAACCAGGCCAATGTCCCAATTTTCACAAAAGGAGGAAAAGAGAGAGGCATGTTAACATACAAAGATTTAACTGTACATTACCAACATTTATTATTCAGTTTCACAAGCTTTATCAGACACCACACATCTCTTGGGACTTCTGCTAGAAAAGGTCTCTATAAATTGTGGCTGGACTCTGTTAAGGTTCCTCTAACAAACCCCTTGGCAGAGGTTTAGGAAGGATGGTGTTGAAATTTGTGAGCCAACAATTCCTGCTTTGGTGTTGCAAAACGAAGGAGGAAGTAACATATTTTTAGTTCAGAGACTGAATTAATTAATTTGTTGGTTTTGGCAGCCAGAAACTTTTTTCTATGAATCAGAAATGAAGTCTTTATTAAATGAGAGTGCCCTTCCTGTCAAGTAAGCGCTTGATTCAATAGGCAAGGGTCTTGCTCAAAAAAAAAAAACCACCATCAACAACAAAAACAAACAACAAAACCCAACCAAAACCCAAACCTAACAAAATGAACCCCCAAAACTTCTCCAAACAGTGTAATGAACACTGAAGTTGTATTTGTACAACACACAAGAGTGTCACCAGAAGAGACAGAAAGTCCCCGGGTGACTCCTTTAGCCGTGGTTTACGGAAACCAGTGGAAGAGAGACCAAGGGGAAAAGCCAACCTGAGTCCAAGCCTAAATGATTTGAATGCCCAGACCAGAATCCTGGCAAGAGAGGAAAATGTACAAGCAGGATTTGAGCTTTTTTGCATTTCTTTCAGGAAACTGCTCCATTGCTCTGTCTTTCCCACTCAAGCCCACAGATCAGCTGGAGAGACATTTTTCTCTTTTTTTTGGTTGAAATTCTGTTCCATGCAGGCTTTTGAATGCTGGGAACTCACTTCCTTGGCTTTGGAAAGCTGAATCTAGACTGTTTGGCTGATAGGGAATGGCAGGAAGCAAGTGACGTGACAGGAGGAGGAGGAAAGTTCATAAATGAGAAGCACACTTGCATCATGTGCAAAGGAGAAAAGAAAGTATATTGATGACTTTTACACTAGAATTATACTGACATTATTTTACCCTTCTCATAACGGCAAATGAGGAGTAAGATTAATTTTACAGCAGCAGATTTTCCCCATGACTTCAACAGAATTAGATTAAATTAATGTTTCAGTTGTGCTTAATCTAAATTTCTGTCTTCTAAACTGTAGGCAAATGGTTTCTAATCACTATTTCTGTACCATCTGATGTTAAACGTTCATCAATTTTGTTTCCCACCAATATGATTAAAATCTTATTCAGGCAAGAAAACATTGTTAGTAAGCAAATCAATTTCTTTTAAAACTCTCTCATGTACTACCAGTTAATAGCTTCTTCAACCAGAACAGTAAAAACACATTGGTGTTGGGTTTATTTTCTAGCTATAAGCTGCTTCTCCCCTCTAATTTTGTCTGCCCCAGACTAGCAACATAAAGGACATAAAGTTGAATTTCCCCCATACAACCCGTTAAAAAGAAAGAACTGTTAGGATCATAAACTGCCCAACAGTGTGATTTTAAAGTATTTAATGAAGGACAGAATGAATTTCTACTTTGTAAAACGCAACTTCAATTAATACCACGACTAAAAGACCCTGCACTATTATCAAAAAGTCATAAAACATCTGGGTTTCACGATAATCTGGCTGAAGAGTACTATACATAACAGAAATAAAATTCCTTATTGCCATTCATCATCTTCCATCTTTAAAACGATACTGCACTCACACGTTAATTACAGATATTAGATAAGTAAATTGTATCACGACGCCCTGAAAGGCTGCCCCAGCAACTGCTGGGAGAGCATAAAACCATTAAATGGGCGAGATCCTTTCTCCACCGGCTCTGCCCGGGGCACCATTTCACAACATAACACTTTGTCAGTCATTTTCCTTCAGCTGTACTTGTGAAATCCATCTCTTCATAAGCACTTAATGCATTTACAGCTTGGTTGAAGAGGTGAAAAAGAGTTTTCGGGGTGGGCAGGGGGAATTAAGGGGTTCCTGACACTGCTTTGAGACAAATGAGTAAATAACCCACCAGTGGCACCGCAGAGAGTGAACTCTTCCATTTTGAAATTATTTTGCTGTACAGGTATAATAAACACACTGGAGGACCAAAATTGGCCTGTTACATCCATATATCTACTTAATTTAGAGTAAGTGCACGCTCTAAGTGTTGGCATTTTAATGAGGCTCAAGCATCACCACAGGTACTGAGGCACCAGCTCTGTCAGAAGATGACCTTTTGGAAAAAACCAAACCAGTACCAAATTTCAAACCCAGCTCCCAGCCCTAATGCAGTACCACAGCTTTTGGGACACAAACAGCTTTTGGGGACTTTCTCCCCTCCTAGCACGGCCCCACACCAGGCCCAGCTCAGTCTGGTTTGTGTAGCAAGGAAAAAGGGATGTGCTCTCCCTCCTCTCACCATCACTCTTCTGCTCTCAACGTCCATCTCCTGAGGACACAGCACGGCTTTGGTGCTGGTTCCTCATCCTAGGTAGCCAGAGGTATCAAGCCCTCAGCAGGAAGGAGAAAGGACCCCTCTCTCCAGCCAGAACATTCATCAAATGTCCCCTCTGTGCCCCAGAAAGGGCAAGGACAAGGACTCGACATCACCCTGGGCAAGAGGAGTCACTTCTTCATCTTCCACAAACATTTGCAAAGAAAAAGGCATTTATTCATGAAGTGACAACCCACCCTGTCTTCCTTAGCAACAGTTTTCCTTCTCTGTGAAGCATTAATAATATATTTTTATCTACTTTCAACACCACGCCTATATAAGAAAATGTTTAATTCCTTAGAAAAATAAACTCTCCCTCTAGCAAGGACAACTCCTCCAGCGCACAAGCAGATGTAGGGTTTTGACAGCTGACTGGTCATAAACAATCAAAGGTTTCAACAAAAGACAAAATACTTGTGTGGGCTCCCAGTTCTGCCAAGAAATTCAATGAGAAGTGAGGAATAGCAAGGGAAGAGGATGAAATATCACAGACTTGAAGCAAAAGAAGTCTGCAGGTGATACTGGCCTGGAAAAAAAGGAATAACTAAGAAAACGTTATCACCAGGCATAATTAACAGCTGTGTAAGAAATAGAGCAGATTTCAGAGGAAATCCTCCTTCTGTAGAGGTTTAAGGGTGACAATAAAGCTTAAAAACTGTCACAAGCGTTTGATTAGTACATTACAGATGGAATTTCAAACTGGCAGGTTAATAATCAAGAACTCCCCAGGGTACCAGACTCACATTAATGCAGCTCCTCCTTTACCTGGGCCAATCAACCCACATTCATACTTTCCCACCACCTGACAAAATACATCTGCTGGGTAAAAAAAAAAACAAACCAGCTTTTCTTGGGAACGGATTAAATATTTATGCCATTCTATTACTGATGTAAACACTTCTCCTACACAGTTTTCTAGATATAGATCAGCAGCTTCATTGCAAAACTTAATCATGCACCGTTCCCTGAAAAATGCTTAAAAGTATGTTTTAGAAACTGTTTGCAGAAGGTAATAAAACACACTTAAAGTCACATAAAACTTATAATCATTGTTCCAGCCATTTCAATACTGAAAAACAAATGCGTTCAGAAATTGAACAGCCTTTGCTAACACTACATATGCCCCTCCGGTACCTAATTAGCTGATAATACTCTGGGTGCCTGTAATGCACAATTCAAATGCCTTGCTTACCAATGTGTTTAGTATTCTGCAAATAAGTCTTCGTACCAATTAAATCCCTTGTTATTATGAAAATGCTTCCATACTGTTGTAATAACACAGGATAAGGCAGTCAATGCTACTAATCACGAGGCTATTCTTTGAATAATTGCAGGATTTATGAGTAATCATTGCTAAGGATGCGCTACTATTCAGTACAGAGTACACAAAATCTAATAATACCTTTCAAATAAATCTGATTAATGTTACAGTATCCTTTAAGTGAGGCATGTACATAAAAAATCTTCCTGAACTGCTGAGAAGTATTTTACAGTGCAGTAATTTACTGTAGCAATTCCGCAGCAATTTACAAGCACAATAATTTACAAGTGTACGCAGACAACAAAAAAATCTATTTTTCTTCTCAATATCTGAAAACATTGCTAAATATCAGGTTTGATCTGCTTCCACTTACCCTATGCCAGGCAAATTAGAAGAGTGTATTTGCTCACAGGAAACTTTTGGGGTAAACTCAGGAACGAGCCCAGATTCCCCATCGATTAAGCCAGCAAGTCAAAAACTTGCAAAATCTCCACAAAAATGTTTAATGGAACTGGCTCATACTTTAGTCCAGTTCTGAAATTTTCTGCTGAAGTCACATACAGTAGGAGAAATACTTTATCCATCATCAAAATAATCAAATGTATTACTTATAAATTAACACAAGAACTCATCTCTTCAAAGTTTTCTATCTCACAGCTACCTAAGAAAGAAAAGCCTGGGGCTGCAGAGCAAGGAACTCCCACCATTAAAAATAGTCCAACACTAAGATTTAGAACTAGTAGAAACTTTAAGCAAATCAGTAAGACTTTCAATAAGTAACTGAACATGATCGTTTATAAAGCACAACTAAAGAATGAAAATAAAACCCAATCATTATTAAAAATCTTCAACATTGTATCAGAATAGAAACGGTTTAGAGAATTATTTAATTAGTTACTTACATATATGAAGCCATTTTAAATGCTTTTCACACACACACAAGCAGCCAAACCCACAGAACTCAGAGTGGCAGGGGAGAAATACACAGATTGTTCCCTCCATGACAAATTAGTCCCAAAATTCCTTCACCTGTGCCTAATGCAACACCTGAATTTAAAGGGCCCCATCAACCCTAAATCCTTCTGACCTTCTGCCCCTCAATCCTGGAAACAACCAAGACAAAGGTCAAGCAGATCCACATGGGTGTTAAGTCCTCATTTCTCAGAGGGGCACACAAGGGTGGGCAAAGCTGCCCGACGGCGTACAACTAAAGAATGAAAATAAAACCCAATCATTATTAAAAATCTTCAACATTGTATCAGAATAGAAACGGTTTAGAGAATTATTTAATTAGTTACTTACATATATGAAGCCATTTTAAATGCTTTTCACACACACACAAGCAGCCAAACCCACAGAACTCAGAGTGGCAGGGGAGAAATACACAGATTGTTCCCTCCATGACAAATTAGTCCCAAAATTCCTTCACCTGTGCCTAATGCAACACCTGAATTTAAAGGGCCCCATCAACCCTAAATCCTTCTGACCTTCTGCCCCTCAATCCTGGAAACAACCAAGACAAAGGTCAAGCAGATCCACATGGGTGTTAAGTCCTCATTTCTCAGAGGGGCACACAAGGATGGGCAAAGCTGCCCAATGGTGTGAGATGAGTTATGAGTCCCCAAAAGATCCCTCTTCCTGCAGATTACCCATCTGTGGGACTTTCTGCATCTCTGGAGCATTAATTCAATGATACCCACAAGGGCTAAGCTTGCATTTTCATCATCTATGAACATTCCAGGTGGCCCATACTGCTTGAAGAATACAACACCCATACCCTCTTGCAATAAAGTATTCTTTAAATAGCATCTGTCTACAACGTTCATTTCAAATTCAAAAGGAAAATGTGAGGATGTCTGCTAAACAGTAAAATACCACTTGGACAAAAAATGGACACAGACATCTTCAAGTTCATTAGAAACATTCATCTGTAAAAATTATTCTCTAAGATATCAATCTTAGTATATTACGAACAAAATATAATGAATACATACACAGAGAGAAAGTGAAAAATCTCAACAACCTGCTACAGATAAACAAATCTGTTTATTTTTCCTTCAGAAGACATTGGTTACTCAGGCGAACCACTCTATTAGCAAATCCTTCCAAAAAGAGAAGATTAAATATTCCACAGAGAGATTAATAGTAGGTAAACTGTTGCATCTGGTCTCCTGCCCAGTGAATGCTTTTCTAATGGAACAAAAATATTACTATGCCAACCATCACTGCAAAACACCGGGCTCCACCTCTTCCTCTTTTTGAAATGCAAATTACCCAGCCACCGAAAAAGAAACATTTACTGGTTTTATGATGTCTCAATCAGATGGACAAAACTCACCCAAAGGCATTAGTACCACCAAGTCAAGCCAGGCATTTCCACATTAACAACAGTATTCACCAGCATCTTACATGAATTTATTACAGAAAAGAGAAAGGAATCTTTGCGCACAGATAAAGCACTAGACAATTAAAATAGTAAGATAAGAAGAGATGTGGAAAGCTCTTCCTGAAGCAAGCTATTATCAACAAGTCTTTAAATGTAATGAAAAAAAAAAAAAATCAAATTCTTATTTTCGTGCACTCAAATCACATCACTAAGTACATTTTACATGAATTTACACTGTGCCTTCAGGGGCAGCAGGTTACTCCAAAATAACGCCAAAGAGATTCGTCATTTTCCTAGAACGCTCAGCTGAGGTTTGTTTTTTGACTTTGATCAGAAGCTTTCCTAAAGTTTTCTCACCTACGCACGTGCCATGCACTCTACGAGCAATCTGTGGCAATCTACCAGTTCGTTACAGCATTCTTCCAAAATTATAGCATCATAAAGGATTTTTTTTTTCCATATCGTAAAATGGGTAAAAAGGTGTACAAATAGCATCATAAAGGATTTTTTTTTTCCATATCATAAAATGGGTAAAAAGGTGTTTATCTAAAATGTACAAGTACTTTGCATACATGGAAAGAATTCGTTTTAGCAAAGCAAATATCTGAAAACGTTAGATTCGAACCCAGGCATCCCCAGCAGAAGTTCCACAAGCTTCGAAAATGATCTCTTTCAATGAAATTAATTCCTCAGTAGCCCTTTTTACCAGGCAAACACCACCTGGCATCACCGCCAGCTCCTCTGCCCGACCACACCTTCACCTTCTCATCCTGAAGTTCAAAGATAAATAAACAACCTTTCTCTGCCCTCAACGCTGTCACCCTGCGAGGTTTATTAATTACAGCTACAACAGGAAGTTGTTAAAATAAATTAAATGCATGCCATAACCCATCATTTGAACCAAGGTATATAAAACAGATGCAACAAATAAAACCATGACCTGCATTAAGGGCTTTATCCTGTTACATTTATTTGTCTGGTGTTTAGATTATATTTTTTTGCAGCACCTGGCACTAATCGTCGATATTAGATATCATTTGGATATGCACCACACTACCATCCAGAAACACGAGGTACAGGAGTAATATGCCAAACACAACATCTTGAATAATTTCAATATTAATTTAACCAGACGTATTTTTTTTGGATGCAACACAAACCTTCATTAGGTACCCATATTCAATTCACTTCAACAAACAGCTTCGTATTAAGAGCAAATTTCTGCAGATAAAATACCCAAGCACGAAGAGAGCTTGAGAACACACAAAATTCTCCTTCGGGTTTTGATTGGTTTTGCTTTAATCAATGTAGTTGATAACAGTTAAGCTTCCAAACCCGCATGCCTAAATGACAGGCTGCAATTTATTTTGATTACAGAGTTTGTTTTATCACTTAATAGGCAAAGACAAAATCACACATCTCTGCGGTAACAAATGGAGCCCAGCTCATTTCTGAGCCCCCGATGGGACAGGATGTCCCATCCCTCCTGTCCCCTCTGACCAGGGATGGCACCTGAGGGGTTCCCAGCTCCCACCACCCACCAGTCACCTTCTGGAGATGGGTAACCACCTCCATCTGGGTGGAAGTGACAGCGAAGACTTCCCAGACGGGGTTATCAAACACTTTTTAGAGTCAGGCCCATAAACCTGCACTGATGGATTTGTGGTTTTGTTCAGCCGCCCTAATTCCAGCAGGTTTGGTCACACCCAACCTCCCCAAGGCTTGTCCAAAGGACAATCCCCATTCCTGGCTTTTTTCCTGCTATGTCTGGTATTAGTTGTTTGTGCTCCTGTGTGGTGAGCGATGGCTGATGAATATCTCCCCAACCGCGATACGTGCAACTGCATCGTGGAAGGAACCTGTTATTGATGGCCCAATACATTATAATGGAATTTCATATAGATCTTATGGATTTCTTCCCCCTTCACCTACCAGCATTATTTCAGAGAGAGGTTTAAGCAAGAGTCAACCCGACTTTTGTTTTAATCTCTCAACCATGACAATATAATTAAGCTGTGAATGATATATCAAAGTGCCATGCACAAAGACGAATTGACGGGAGTAATTTTTACTACTCAAAAGCCTTCAGTTTCATATATCATAATATCCTGTAAAGCAAGCCCACTGACATCTGCTTGACTGTAAAAGCAATAGCTTGGTATAAACCTCAATTCATCCTTCAAACAGGCATATGTGCTCCCTGCTTATTACTACCACGATGTGCATTACTACAGTTGAAACCTGCATCATTCATTATTTCGTTTCTTTATTAACTGCTTACCACAAATCAGAGGACAGAACTGGCCGTATTCTTCCATGACAGAGCTTCATGAGTGCTCTGCTGAAATTATCTTAAATGTTTTATCATCTTGACAGGTATTTTGCCTCTTTGGAAGATGCTGTTGAACAGAATTTCGCATATCTGCTTGGGATCCAAATAGGTATCCTCTTTTTAAAGTTTTGGTTTCGCATATCTGCTTGGGATCCAAATAGGTCTCCTCTTTTTAAAGTTTTGTTTTGTTTTGTTTTTTTTATTAAAAAAAAAAGGCAGGTAGCATTTGTATTCAAGCTCTCATTGCTTCTCCTTTTACTTCTAGTTCTGAAGCTTTTCAGGGCTGGAACAGATCTTAGTTTTGTACCTAGGAGAATGAGAACCTCGTTTACAGAAAGGATCCCAAGGCACTGCTGTAATGCAATTATTATTATCACCACCATCAGTATCAGCCCAATCAATCTGAGTATGTGCTTCTAATGAGTTTGTGTCTTGAGGCAGTTAATGTTCAGACTGATTTTTTGGGGGCTTTTTTTGTTGTTGTTGAATAACCATTCTTTGCAGCAAATAAATTGAAAGCTTTATCAAACTAAAATTAGTATTTAGAGAGCAACTATGAAAAATCTGATTATAGCAAAAAATTATCAAGAAGAGCAGATTAACCTAGCTCATCTAGGGGGTGAATTGTATTTGCTGGGTTAAGAGACATGGCTTGGCCAACAGGCAATTTGCTTCTATCTTTGGGTTCTTCAGTAGAAAAATAATTTCCTTAGAATAAATAAATCACAGAATTGTCTAGACATGGCTTGGCCAACAGGCAATTTGCTTCTCTCTTTGGGTTCTTCCGTAGAAAAATAATTTCCTTGGAATAAATAAATCACAGAATTGTCTAAGTTGGAAAAGATTAAATACTCTCCCATACAGACCGTGTGTAGAAGGAATGCTCGCTATTTAAATGGCTGTTTTGGCAAAACAAATCCAGGAAATTTGTTTAGTGCTCACTCCTGAGCGATTCACTACAATAAATCCCCACGTCTTCCTCAGAGAGCACCAGGGACAATTCTTTCTTGGCCAGAGATGCCAGAGAACTTCCAACTTAAAAAAAACACCACACCTTAATTTGGTCTTGTCTGATAAAATACCCTGCTACAGAAGTCCCAATTGTGAATAATTGCTAATCAATCATCCAAATCAGTCTTGTGCATACAACTGGATTTACAGAGAGAGACTCATTTCCAGCTGCATGTTTGTAAATATTTGTATTAGAAAGCCACCATCTCCAAGGCAAGCATGTAAAGAAAAGTGAAGGTGAAAACTTTTTCATTATCTTAGAAGACATCCTGTTACCGATACCACTTTCTCAGCTATCCATCCATCCATCCATCCATCCATCCACACCTAATGAGTCCTACCATTTAGTCAGAACACATTCATAAAGATGATTCATAGTTGTTATGCAGCCACTTGATGTTAATAGCAAAGCTGATGTCTTAAATCACAGCTGTTTCCCCGTGATAGCCAAGGGGCAAAGCAACACTTCGAAAACACAGGGAAGAATTTATTAGGGCAACTTTACGAAAGCAGCATTTACAAGAAAAATGTGAAGCAAAACATCAGGGTCAGAAGTGCTGTAACCAAATCACTGGATAGTACTAGATGCCATATAGCAATCTGCATAACTAGAAGCTAGTAGTCATTCATCTTCCCTTTGCATATGTTAATACTGCCAAAAATTTACTATATCGAGGCTAAATTGCATTAATTTTATCTATAACCTATTCTTGGTGTTGTACAAAGATGCATAATAATCTGTATGCACTTAGTACCAAGAGGCAAGTAAAGTGTTAATACTGCCAAAAATTTACTATATCGAAGCTAAAAATTTGCATTACTTTTATCTATAACCTATTCTTGGTCTTGTACAAAGATGCATAATAACCTGTATACACTTAGTACCAAGAGGCAAGTAAACTGTCATTCTTTCCTATAGTAGTAAGCTTTTAACCACAACCAGAAAGAGTAAATTTTAACCAAAAAAAACCCATTTCTTATATTTACCAGTTGAAGAGATTTGCTGATTTTCAATTGTATTAAGGGGCAGATAATACAATATTTTAATTCCTATAGTAGTAAGCTTTTAACCACAACCAAAAAGTGAATTTTAACCAAAAAAACCCCATTTCTTGTATTTACCAGTTGAAGAGATGTGCTGATTTTTAATTGTATTAAGGGACAGATAATACAGTATTTTAAGAGTACCAGTACCAAGCCAGTAACAAACACCAAATGACGGAGGGTCTTCAGGAAAACTACTTGACAACCTTCAATTTTAGGTCGTTAATAAATTCTGCTGGACCAGAGAGCACACAGGGCTTTACAGGGTTGAATCCTCTCCACATACAGCCCACTGAGATGCAGTTTGATCCAGAAACATTCAATTTGTGTAGACTGAAGACTCTGGACCTTTAAAGAATACTGTAGCTTTACAGACAGGAAGGAAGAAACATATGAGTAGATTTAGCACCTGTAGCTTTACAGACAGGAAGGAAGAAACACGAGTAGCTAAATCATGACACAAAAGGTAACAATTAAGCACAAGACACTCATCGGCTCTTGGAAATCTCTTTGGACACAAAAGGTAACAATTAAGCACAAGACATCGGCTCTTGGAAATCTCTTCATAGACTCACAGGTAAAGAAATGTTGCAGCATCAAGCTCTGGTGAGAAATGGGTGCATTTATAACCAGAGCCAACACTCCCTGCCATTTCACTTCTTCCTTGCAGCAGGGCTCCAATTGCCTTACTCATCGCTATTAAAACCCATCTCAATTAATCCAACAGGTTTTCTGAGAAAGCAGTGAATGAGCCGTGATTTTGCAAAGCCTCAAGTGTGATTTCTGCCTCCATTCTTCTGGCCAGTGACTGTAACAATAGAAATCCTGAACTCGAGTTCCCATTACCAGCCATATGGTATTTTTAACAAGGAATGAAATGACTGCCAAACTGGTAAAAAAAAATAATAATACAGAGATGAGAACAAGATGTGCATACACCCTAGCAAAGAGGAATAATTGCATAGATTAAGTAGGTCAACTGCAGGTACAGATTTCTTTCAAGGTGAGCCAAAAAGGTATGAAAAGTTGCATGTGAAGGCACGCTCCTAAAGAATTCACAACTGCAAACAGGCTCGTCTTACTCACATCAAGGGGAGGCAAAACTGAAACCACCTACCCTAAGGAGCTTCCACTGGAAAGCCAGGCTTATTTCCCAACCTGCTCGCTGGAAAGCCGCCGTGGAATAACCGGAGAGACTGAGGAGCACATGTCACACAACTACTTCTTAATGATATTTTTGTCAGGTGATTTGTAAGCAGAAGCCTGGATTGGATAGGAAATTATCTTCTTTACAACCGCTGTCTAGTAGTTTGCATTAGAAGGAATTGCTATTCAAAATACATGAATACGGTGACTGCTGCCTCCCTCGCACCCCTTTTTTTTTTCCAAAGGGAGCTCAGAAGTTTTCTATTAGTATTCAGATTTGGAATGTGATTTAGAATACAGAGTTTAGCCCGTGTATCCAAAATAGAAAGGTGGAAGAAGGTCAAGAAGCACCCCCTTAAAAAAAAGCAAGCCTTCCATTTTGGGGGGGAAAAGGGGTTTACTTTTAAAAGGAAAAAATCTCCGAGGAAGAAATTGCTGACACCTTTTGGGGATCTGTAGATTGATTTGGTGACTTGGTTTCGGTGGAGGATGTGGGAATGGACATGCACACACACGCAGATTTCCTCCAGCTGCTAAATGCACACGGAGACTTTTAATTTATAGATGTTTCGACTCTTCAGGTATCAGGAGTCTTTCAATCTCGTGAAACTTGTATTATTTTCTTCCTAACTTTTAAAAACAGGATTTTGAATGGAATCCAAGAGGCTCAAGCAGGCCATGAGGAGAACCTCGCCTTTTGGGAAGTGCTGAAAGATCAGATTTATAACAAGGAACTGATACTAATCCTAAAGAAATCAGAGGTGTTCTGTGATTTCACACCCACAGCTCAAAAAGAAGGTGCTTCAGTAGAGGAGTCTAATGAAACCTCTGGAAATTTCCTTTTCCCATGCAAAGAGACCACAGACCTCCTCCCAGAACCCCAAGGCAAGGTCAGCAGAAGTCTGGGCACAGGGACACATTATTGCAAACAAGCATTAATCTGCCACACAAATCCCAGAGCGGGAAATCCCAGACTCCCAAAGGCAACTGGCCTCAGGAAAGGAAAGACATGAAAAATTCAGAGCTGGGGAAAAACTCTGGCCTCTACACTACTACACTCCAGACGAAGCAATAGAGAGACAGGTATAGTTGTCACGTCTTTGGAACACTGAAAATTCACTCTCCCCCTACCTGTGAGCAGCAGCAAGGAGACATGGCTGTATTTCTGATTTAGGTTTCTGCCTGGTAATGCTCATTGATAAACTGTCTCACCACGTTGGGGTGGGAGTCTCCGTAGGCATGAAGTCTGGCATACGCTGGCAGTCCTGGCTCGGAGCCTCCACATGAATGAAGAACACGATCCGACTGATAAGAACGTGTGTAAAATAAAAACCTGCAACTTCCCATGGCTGGGAAGTTCTCTACTCCCTTCTCCACCCAAATATCAACATCTACAGATATCACTGTAAACACAACTAGAGATCATCGCACACGTTCTTCTCCGGGCTGAATTGCAGCACTATTAATGCAGGAGGAAAAAAATAATAAGAAATAAACCAAAGCAAACTACTGAAGAACACCACATCATCGTAAATTAATGGAGTTTTGGGAGGATCCAGGAAAGTTCCTGAAGTTTCTTCCCGCTCTTTATAACGCCGTGCTTCTAATTAACTTCATTTATATTAATAAACATTGGCTTACACAACTATTAATCTAGGTGAGAACTGCACTAAAGCTCACTAAATATGTCTCTAATTATTATGATTAATGGTCCAAAACGATCAGCTTCTCAAATTAACAACCTAAAGCAACTGGTAGAGAATAAAGGATATTTTTCTTGGTAAACAGGGTCTTCAGTCTTTTTAGGTAATGAAATCTTGAGCAGTCCATTCAGTAATACTACATTCTAATTCACCATAACTGCCTATTTACATAGATTTGCATCGATTATGCTGCCACTATGTATATATTTGAGATGAATTATTTTTAAACTGCACCAAAACTTAGTCTCGCGCTTATTTTAATACTGCAAAAATGGATCTTCAAGAGCTGACTACCTTGGCCTTATTTTTTTTCTCACTGCTTCTGGAGCACATACGGGTTTTTGTCCTACTACTACTATTCACCAATAATTATTTTTAAAGGACACGTTTTCCATTTAGGACGTGAAGTTTATAAAGCACTCCTAACACTTCAAAGATCTATTGACAAATGACGAAATATAGCAACTACAATACTTACAGGAATTACAGTTCTTGATTACTTCTGTGATTAGTACTCCATTTTCTGTTATTTTACAGTGATTTTTAAAGAATATTAAAGCAAGCTGATCACGCAACCTAAGTTAATTACATAGTTTACAGTGAGAGAGATCATAAGAGAGTCTTGTCAAACCCACAAAGGAATTATCACGTATTTGCAGTTCTAATACCCCTAGATTTGGATTTCTAGATTTGCGGTTTTACCCAACAATGACTGAAGACAGTTGTGAAGTCTGAGCCAAAGCCAACTCATGATTAGAGCAAAGCAGCTGAAAGTAAGATCCTCCCTCATCCTTACCATCCTCAAACTCTAAAAAAGCTTCTCCCACCCCTTGAATGCAAGGCATCTAGCAAGGTTCACATCTCCTGTATTGATTTCCAAAGAGGAAGACAAAAACGCTCCCCAAACATCAGGACACAGTGATATGGGTTAAGAGGAAAAGAAAGTCCTCCAATAATATTCAAATTAATGGTAGTTTCCTTTGCCATCTAAGACACACTGAAACTTTAGTGTCTACTCTTCTAAACAAGGATTGATAGCTCTTGCTCGGTGTACCTTCACCCCAGTCCTCCAACATCTCTCATTGGTAATGCTTTTGGTTTTTTTCCCTTGAACTAAAACTATGAACAGCCCTGCATGGAAAATTAAGCCCTGCAGAACATAATGAAAAGCTTCCTACAGCTGCAGCGAGCTCATTAAGAATTAGACTTCTAACTGTGTCAATATGGTCAATGCCATAGGGAAGAAGAGTGGCAAAGACCACTGACATTTCTGTTTTGTCCTTCCTCATCCTGCCCCGTTCCCAGGAAAGCTTTGGTGTTACTTAATGATTGTGGTTCCACTGCAAATAACCACTGTAATGGCTCTTCTTTTTCTTGCTGTTTTCTTATGGTGTTAGAACGTGTAATATAGTCGTGGTCTACTTTAGGTCTCATACTTCTACTGGGACCTTTTTATGAGCTACGATAGATGGGCCACGTGCAGTACTTCCTCAGCAGATCCTCCAAGACTAGTCACCTACTACATTCCGCCACACCATTGTCCCAAGGTAGATGCCATGTATTTTGTGGTCCCTACAGATCATGTTTCCCTTATTTCCAATAAGCTAAACACAACAGTCTGTGAATTCTGAGAATTGTCTCTCTGACACAGGACTGAAAAGAAAATATAAAAGTCCTACTTTGAAATACGGATTGAAAAGCCAACAGAACCTACAAACACTATTGGTGGAGAACTTGCTTCCACTTGAAGATTCCTCTTATAAATTTCAAATTGCATACCCAGTTCAAACAAGTTTGTGTTCGGCGCTTCTGTCATCATCCGAGTTAATAACATTCATTCTTGAGTACACGTGAATAACCAAGAGAGAGAAGATTCAAAGGGAAAGTCGACAGCTCAAACAACTGGTTTGGCAGCTGCAGGGAAGAAACAGGAGTGGTTCAACCACTAAATTCTCACACATCAGTCTGGGAATGCCCTGCAGAGGACTACTTAGGACACAACTACTGGCTGGCGTGTGGGAAACCTAAGTACAAGATTGTTTCAACATGAGAGGTACATCTGAATGCTCTTCAAAGCAATTGTGAAAGCTGCTCAAAACCCACTCGACTCTATTTGGCAGGTTATTGGGAAATGGCAAATTACTCATCACTGCGTGGTTTTGCTTCTGTTGCTTGAAACGCCAGAGCTTGCAACTAACCCAAAAAGCCTCAAAAATACTTTAGATACTTGAAAAACTTATCAAATGCATCCCGGACTGTGCACTATGATCACCCCTCTGCGTGAGGAATTGTGAAGGTGAAAAGTGGAAAAAAAACTGCACTATCTCCGTAACTAGAAAATATAAGTACAATGAAAAATGAGGTGATACTGTGTTTTGCGGGTTCCCGAGTGAGATTGCTGCTGATTATGCTGGAAAGCTTCCAATATATAATGCTATAATTAAGCTTCGTGTAACTGACTTAAATATTTAACTCTCTCTTTTTGACAGATTCATTCTATAAAATGTGACTCTTTACTCAAGAGGTAAAAAGGAAATTGCCTTACTTGGCAATTGGGCTTACTTTCCTCTTTCCAAAACTACGGTTTCCTTCCCTTTCTGTAACAGCAGAACTTGGAAGAACATTTTAATCTCTTCTGTGACACTTCAACTAGTCCTTTCACTTTCTTTTCCTGAACTAGTAAGAGATGCACATCATACCAAAGAATAAAACTATCTGAATTTCATCTGCTTTCAAGTCCCAGCAAGAAATTTCATATAACTCTATCTATCCGAAGTGACCTTGCAAAGTCTAGAGCCTCACTGATATATTTCTTAGCTCAGACTGAATCGGCAACAATAAACTCACTTGCAGATACCCTGAAGACTAAAAAATTGTAATTTGCTCCTGTGCACGTACAAGATAAACATAATTTGTGAAAGCATTCATGTGTATAAGATTTCCCAAGGCTTCGTGTGACACAAGTTCATAAAACATATTTGTGCCTGATGGTATATATTTTATATCCCCACTACTCGCCTCTCCTCTGTTACCATGAATTTTCATTAGGGGAAGAACATTTAAATGTGTAAGGAGAGTTTTAGTAGTAGATGATTGAGTGAAGGTGATCTTGAATTAGAAGTATGTTTGGCCCATTAAGACTATCGTACTAACGACACCGTGAAAAGACAGTAATATCACAAACCATTTTTGGAGTGACATTCTTGCTAACGGTGGCTGCTAAAAATTGTCCCAGAAGCAAAGTTTCACTTTAATAATTATATTGAGGGGATTTGAAATAGGAATTTAAAAAAAAAAACAAAAAACCCAAAACCTGAGAAATCCATTCAGATGAATACACTTTAGAGCTACTAATTTACTAATATGGGAACCCCTTTCTTTTTATTTTGAAATCTTTTCTAAGGGGTTGTCTTTATGTAGGTGCTAAAAGAAATTATCAACAACCAACAACATATCATAGAGACATTGATGCTGTTAGCACCAGTTTTTGATCTGACGACTCAGCCTGTAATGCAAAAAATTCAGGGAAAAATACAAGTTACTGCAACGACAAAGTCAGGCTCGGTCTTAGACCTCAAAGTCAGGCAGGGTCCTAGAGCTCTGCGTGGATGGGAAATACACACCCACACTGGATTCTGAAATCTTCCACATGAAATTCTCACTAATCATAAAAAGGAAGCCCTGACAGAGAAAAGGGATAGTCTACAGGCTACCAACCAATACGCTCAGCTGATGTAATTGCATATATCCATATTTCCTACAGATGACTGAAAAACGGGTCCATTTTGTCCTCACATCTGGGAGCCAATTAAGCCATAGTCAAGACACCAGAAACTGCTGTGACATAGAAAGTCTAGGACCAACAAAACCTTGAAGACTTTGAAATCTGTTAATACTGAGAAAAGTCAGTGTAAAGTTTCTTTTTTAAATAAATTATACTGCTAAAATTTACATTCTACAACTGTACCACGTTCCCACTGCTGAATGATGAGAACTGAGAAATGCTCAGCGCTTCCAGAAGCTTCATCACTTCACAAATATGAATTTATTTTTGAAGAGACTGTCTTCTCATGCTATTTCCTACCTTCAACACCGTATTCAGTCTTACAGTTTCAGAACAAACCCCTTACTGCAACGTAGGTATCCCTAAATTCACAAATATGAATTTATTTTTGAAGAGACTGTCTTCTCATGCTATTTCCTACCTTCAACACCATATTCAGTCTTACAGTTTCAGAACAAGCCCCTCACTGCAACGTAGGTATCCCTAAGTCAGGATGAAAGGAAACAACACCAAAACAGACAAAATCCTAAGACTTTTTCAAATGGACAAGGTTTGCAATTCTCCATGCAGAGATGCTACTGCAAAAATTACAATCCTTAAGACAGAAACTGATTAAATAAAAGGTGCAAGTAATACAGGATTAAAAGGTCTAGTAAAGAATAAGAAATATAATTTCACATTTTATAAGATCACTTGCCATTCCTTGTACCAAGGGAGCTGTTTCTTATACATTCATCCCTCAAATGATGCTCTCTTGAGAGACTAGATTATAGATTAAAGGAATAATAATTTTATTTTTTTTTAAATCACCTTATGGCATCTAGTAGGTTTTTACCTACTAGAAAATGTTGGCAAACTGAGGTTCAGGTAGACACAAAACTTCCTACCTGTGGGCATCTCCCCTCCCCACATAAAGCTCTCCCCAGGTCCTCTATGTACAGAAGTAGCCCCATGCCAGGAGATTAGTCTCTGTGTTCCACCTTGAGCTGCAGGAGAAGATTACGGTACACCCACAATGTAGTTCATAGTGCAATTTCTCACCTAGTTAATGAGGAGTAAAAATTGACCGAAAGAGGTAAATCACTTATTTTTAAAGCAAGGCTTCCATAGACTGCTGACACAATAGAGCAGAAGTCCTGCTGCATCGTTATGGCTATACTTTCTAACCACAGGTCTTCAAAAGACTGAATAGGGCACTTAACATCTTCTCTCCACCACCACAAGTAACAGATTATTGAGATTTTCTAGGAAAAACTGTTTTCCCACAGAAAGCACTGGTTCTTAAAAAAAACAACCACCACCAAGAAGTTTCAGAGAAACGTATTCTGAAAACCTCACTAGAAGGTTTCCTGTTTTGGAGAAACTGCTGAATTTTCCTCTGCTCCAGCCTTTAGCTCTCCAGGTGGGTGCTCTCTCCCTTCACTTTCCATCATCTTGTGGGAGAAACAAAAAAAAAGGAGGGGAGAGAAAGAGAAACATTTCCTGAGCATCTCTAATTACAAGCACCACAATCCTCAAAGAGAGGTTTAATTGGCCTGATTCTTATTTTAGCCTACTCAGTTCACTCATATTTAACAATTACTGAAAGACACTACGCTGTTGGTCTTGAAATTATTTTTAGATGCCATTAGAAGCCTGGCCTTAGCAAAAATTCTTAATTTAATTTGTCACAAAGAGAGTAACGAACATACTCGAGTAAGAAAGGCTCTGCACTGACAAAAACAAAGGGAAAAGCAAAAGCTCGTCAAGTCACCGACTAAGCACGAGAACCTCCTCCAAAACTCCCAACAATGAGAAGATTCTCAGTGAAAACTGCTCAGATTCATTGTGTGACTCTTGCAATATTTTAAGGCTACTACATATCATCAGATTGGGAAAAAAATGCAAATCTGACCTAATTAGTGACAGTTTCGTGGTGTATTGTTTCACAGTTAATATTAAAATCTAGAGGCGAATGAAAAACATCTATATATCGTTAGAAAAACATTCTAAATTTATGTTTCTGGAGTGTTTTTTTTTTTTTAATTGAATTAAAAAAAATAAATAAAAACCTCCACACACTACTTTAGAGTTACAAAAGACATCCTGAATTAATTTTAAGAAATGTCAAACTTTCCAAAATATGACTAAGATTTTTAAAAAATACTTAGAAATGTTGCACAACAAAAGTATCTATTAAATAAAAAAAAAAAAAAAAGCTTTGATCAGAAGAATTAAAAATTTGAGCTGGGGGGCTATTATAGAAGAACTAAAATGAAAATATGAATATCGGAAGAAAAATAAACCAAACAACTTCACAGTTTTCTGCTGTTCAGCTTCTACGTGTATTTAATTTTTGAGATAGAGCTCAGCTGCAAATTTATAATAACTAGAGATTTATCATTTGTCCAAACACTTATGACATTCCGTGGCAAGGCAGTTTATAATCTAAGCCTGGAGTTCCTGTTGCATTTCACTAGTCAATCCCATCTCTCAAATGGCAGAAAAATAATCTCTAATACCTGAATTTGCTGATTACGTGGAAGTTGGACCAATTTCTTGGTGATGAGTGAATGAAAGATACAAATGCAGTAAATTGGATTCAGGTCTGCATGATCTTCTCCCACCTTAAGCGTCTTAGACTGACATCTTATGATGTAAAAACCCTGCAAATTTTTTGAAGTGGGGTTTTACTTCTTAACACTGATAGGTTCTTTTGAACCTGTATTTTTTGTGCTGCTTTTCCTCTATATTGTTATTGACAGTCATAAAGTCATAGGATTGTCTAGGTTGGACGGGACCTTTAAGATCATCTAGTCCAACCATCAACCTAACTCTGATAAAAAACCATCACTAAACCATGTCACTGAATGCTACATCTTTTGAGAGCCCATCTTTTAAATACCCCCAGGGATGGTGCCTCAGCCACTTCCCTGGGCAGCCCATTCCATCGCTCAGTAACCCTTTCAGTGTCAAAATTATTCCTAATATCCAATCTGAACTTCCCCTGGGGCAACTTGAGGCCATTTCCTCTCGTCCCATCACCTGTTCCTTGGGAGAAGAGTTTTTTTTTTTTTTTTTTTTGTAATTTCATGTTTACTTGTACTGATCAAACCCTTTTTTTTTTTTTTTTTTCTGATAACTTCATGTTTACTTGTACTGATCAAACCACATAGTTTCATTCCTTCCATTACTATTATTTCAGATGTTCCAAAGGGAAAAAAAAAAACCAAACCCCCTGACTTTTCTAAGCCTAGAGGTTGTTACTCAACATGCCTGAATAAAACCACCGAGAATACTGTTGTATTTTGCTTTAAATTCTGCTGGAGCTGAAAGGGGAGATTTTTTAACCACCATATTTTATTGAAGATATATAAGGCAGCGTTCAGTCTCTTCTTGGAAGGAGACAAGTGAAGTGACAGCAGTCTGGAAGCACAGGGGACACATCTCCGCCCCAAACACGCGCTTGTCAATGGCATTAACTGTGGGAACAAAGAGGTTGTATTGGAGGGACGTGTGCTCAAGGAAGAGGGGAGGAGAACAGAAGGGGGTAGGAGGGGGGAAATAAAAGCAAATAAAGCAAGTCAAATCAAAACCAGAGAAGCAAAGAGTCAAGGATCCAGCCAGAAACAGCCCACAAAGAGAGGGCATTTGGGTTAAGCACACTGAAGGAGGGTTTGAACTGTAAGCAACTGAATTCTGCTTACAGGGCATTTGGGTTAAGCACACTGAAGGAGGTGAAGAATTCAGCAACTGAATTCTGCTTAAATTCTCCAGAAAGCAGAAGAAATATTACACGTTATTTATTACGTACACAAAACACCTCAAAAGATTAAAAAAGAATTACTCCCTTTAGAAAACTTTCAAATTTTGGAAAGATTGTTTTGATCAAACCAGATAAAAACACTTACTTGGCCTTCGTTACCCAGGCATTTTCTGAAAAACTCACCTAAAATGAAAAGTTCTAAATGAATTAACAGGCAAAGTTACATGAATCTCTAAGCAAGACAAGAAAAGACAGGAACTGCATTATCCAACGCTACAATAAATCATTAATCCAGAGTAACATTTAATATATTTCCTTTGAAGTTTGGCAGTATGGGAAAATAGGAGTGATGGAAAGCCGGAGGTAATCGCAGCGAGCAGGTGGTTTAGCCCGAGGAGCTGGAATCAGGAAGACCTTTGTATTTTCATTATTATTTCTTTGTAAGAGATCAGAAGACAACGTCTTGAGTTAACGCAACGGGACTTCAAAGCACGGGGAGGGCTACATCGAGGAGGAAAAACATTGTGGAGAACCTCAACGACTGACAGTGGATACAGCAGCACCTTCCAGACGATGAGAGGTTGGAGTCATCATCCAGGAGGATGCTACTCTGGGCAAGCTCTCAGTCAAAGCCAGTTAAGCCCCAAAACACAAGGTGATTAAACAAATTATTTTCTCACATGAATAATGCTACTTCTCTCTGTACACACCTGGAAAATGCCCCTAGGTTTTGTACCATCTGAAGTGCTTCCTAAAACAATATGAATGCTTGCGACTAATACCCATATTGTAAAGTAACTTTAGAATTTGGAGTAACATTTAATATATTTCCTTTGAAGTTTGGCAGTATGGGAAAATAGGAGTGATGGAAAGCCGGAGGTAATCGCAGCGAGCAGGTGGTTTAGCCCGAGGAGCTGGAATCAGGAAGACCTTTGTATTTTCATTATTATTTCTTTGTAAGAGATCAGAAGACAACGTCTTGAGTTAACGCACCGGGACTTCAAAGCACGGGGAGGGCTACATCGAGGAGGAAAAACATTGTGGAGAACCTCAACGACTGACAGTGGATACAGCAGCACCTTCCAGACGATGCGAGGTTGGAGTCATCATCCAGGAGGATGCTACTCTGGGCAAGCTCTCAGTCAAAGCCAGTTAAGCCCCAAAACACAAGGTGATTAAACAAATTATTTTCTCACATGAATAATGCTACTTCTCTCTGTACACACCTGGAAAATGCCCCTAGGTTTTGTACCATCTGAAGTGCTTCCTAAAACAATACGAATGCTTGCGACTAATACCTATATTGTAAAGTAATTTTAGAATTTGAGAATCGATTGAAAAGAGTTATTCTTAGCAAATGAGTCAGAGAAGACCACACGACACACAACACAAAGATTTCTTGACATTTCCATTGAAAAAACAGAGTTACATTGCTCCAGAAGAACAAGCTACTGCATGAATGACAAAGGAGCCCTCAGCTAATGAGGGAAACGATCTGACTGAATTCCCAAGGAGGCTTTACCGTAGCTTATATGAAGTATTTCATTAATATTTATCTCTGTGTCAAAACTCTGACAACCATTGTTATTTCCTCAGCTTCCAGTTACAAAGTAAATTCTTTCAAACAGTATCATGCTCAGAAAAAAAAGTCCCATACAAGCTGTGATGTGCCATAAATTAAAACAAATTGCTGTATGTACTTCCATATATCATTTTCACATTTAAGCAGAAGTTCTTGTCTTTCACTAAGAGGAAATTCTTGGGATTTTGATGGTTCTCAATACTCCAGCCAGCTTTTCTCTGGCAGCAGAAGTGCAGTCCATCCCCACCAACAAGCACACACCACACACTTCTAAGGGGCAACACTGGGAGGTTAAGGAGAACATTTAAGTATTTCATTGAATTAACTTCTCTCTGCTTGCAGGCATTTCTTTCAGCTGTACAGTCACTGAAATTTAGCAACCAATACCAATGCTTATGCAACTTTAATTTGACTGATGCGATGAAAGAAAAAAGGTATAATTTATCATGCAACAGATTTTCCTTCATAGTCACGCGGTCTACTCTCTTCCCTTCATCCACCAATGGATACTGGTGGTGGGGCTCAACACAACACAAAACCAAACCAAAGCAGTCCACAGGATTGGACAGAAGATGACTTGTATGTTAGTTTGACCTCTATTGCCAAAAAAAAAGAGGAAAATGCTGTCAACCCACCAAAAAGTTAATATCCAGCTAGTCAATCCTACACAGTTCTTCATAGTGAACGTTCTGCAAGTCCATAGTAGTACTAAAATGTAGTCATACATGAGCCCTCAGTGTGAAATTCAAGAGAAAAACCAGGACACTTGTAGGACTAAAAGGTGACAGGTAATCTTTAAAAACAAATCCAGATTTCAACCAAAGAACAACACAGCTCAAATACACACGAAATAATTCAACAATTAATTTTACAAGACAAACAAGCCCGAGATCAATAACAGATGAGAACAAAAACCCTGAACCTACTGGGTAAGATGTGCAGAAGCATCTGAAACGCTTCAGGATTCCTCTGCAAGTGGATTAGGAATTACTGTTTTCATGAAGTTCCCTACTAGTTCTGCTATCAATCTCTTCTTTTGCTTCCATTTCTTTTCTTTTCCCCCCTCTGCTCTTCCTAGTAGAGCTATCTCTCTATCTACATACAGCTAACACACACAAAATCACAAAAGCTCTACGGTAGGCCAACAATGCTTTTTCCTCATGTTGTGTATAAAAGCAGAGTCCCTTTGATCCACAATGGCATTAGAAAGCCAGCTTGCCATTTAGTTACTCTCTTACCAGTACTTTTGTCATTATATACTTCAGACACGCTGGCTGATGCTATCGGCTTTAAAGATCCTGTTCCCCAGGTTGTCTGTGCGCAGTTTATAAATCTGCTTTGGATTATATTGATTTACTAATTGACCAAAACACTGGATTATACACTCTGCTGGACACTTTACACATTAAACAAAGTAATTGATAAAGACAGCATGCTCGTTGGGCTGATTTTTCTAGGATTTGATCTTTTCTAGGAACGCGTAGCATTTCAAGCCAGTCCTTAATAACACAAAGAAATAGCACAAAAGAAGAGGAAGAGGGGAAAACAGCTTTGTGAGACCGTTCTGTGCTGCGGGAGGAAGGCTGGCAGAAGCAGCAGCGGGAGCAGAGACTCGAGTGGTAACAGAGACCTGATCAATGCTCACTATCATCTAATCGATGGAAATTCATTAGGTAACCCCCCACGTAGAGTCACAGGGGTGCCCTGCAGTGTTCCCCAGGAAACTGGGAAGCAAGCACCCTATCTATCAAATCCCAGGAAAGAGCAGTTTATCTTCCATCCCCTTAATATACATGTGTTATTAATCAATAGCTGTTAGAATTTGTGTCCCTTCTCCTCCCATTTTTACAAGAGCTGGCAACTTTCCCGTGACTGGAATAACCCAATTAATCTTCCAAATAGAAAGGCAACCTTTTTTTTTTTTTTTTTTGACAGGCAGATGTTTGACAATTGATCTGAGCAGCCTGAGGAAAAGGAGATGGAGCAAGCACAAAATAAAAAAAGCACAGGCAACGCCAGAACACAGCGATGTAAATAGTTCATTGCTCCACCTGCTGTTGGGCTCCTTTTCCTTTACAAACTGCACGTTCTCTATTGCTGATGGATTTTTTTTTTTTTTTTTTTTTGACAGGCAGATGTTTGACAATTGATCTGAGCAGCCTGAGGAAAAGGAGATGGAGCAAGTACAAAATACAAAAAGCACAGGCAACGCCAGAACACAGCGATGTAAATAGTTCATTGCTCCACCTGCTGTTGGGCTCCTTTTCCTTTACAAACTGCACGTTCTCTATTGCTGATGGTAAACACAAAAACATGCAGCTATCGACAGCCTCAACACATAAATCCACTTTATTAAAAAGTCCGGACTAAAAATGCACAAATCTTAAGGCAAGTCAGAAGGAGACAGAACACTGATTTACTACTTAAGTCTCTTTTCATTGGGATCTAGGAGTATAAAAGACAAATGAGCAAGGATTGCCACACAGGCTTACATGCATCTTCAGAGGAGATCTGTATTGTCCAGAGAATAATAAAAAAGAATAATAAAAATCCGTGCTACAATGTAACTATTTCTTACTCGGATCAGTATTTAAACAATGAATTGCTATTGCTACTAGGAGGCCATATTCAAATTATTGTTATAAATTTTTGCAGGGGAAAAACTAAACCAGCCTGACTTTGCTTTTCCTCTAA
The DNA here is from genome assembly GCF_001431845.1 of Calidris pugnax. Classification (NCBI taxonomy): domain Eukaryota; kingdom Metazoa; phylum Chordata; class Aves; order Charadriiformes; family Scolopacidae; genus Calidris; species Calidris pugnax. The sequence continues at coordinate 3,758,079 of NW_015090811.1, read as the reverse complement.
ACCCTTTAAATTCTCTTTCGAGGCACGTGGGTTCACAGGATGAACATCTAACCGGGTGCCACAAGGCAGAGGTTTGCTGAGGGTGCAGCCCCACAGAAATGAGGTTTGAGGCGAGTCTTCACCTGCCACGTGTTCAAAAAGGACCACAGCAGGAAGAGGGAAAGAACGTGCATCACCCTCCTCCTGGGACACACAGTGCCACCCAACTCGGGATGCTCCTGTCCCCTGCATCAGCCAATTATCCTCGTTAAGCCCCCTCGGAGATCAAACACACTCAATTCCTGTGGTCAAAGGTGTGGGTTTAGGTGAGCGGTTGTAGTAACTTCAACAGTCAAATGACACGTTCCACTGTGGCTAATAAAGTCTGCATTTCATTAATCTTTTTGGGGAGGCCACCTGTAACTGAATGTTTGATTAGAAAAGGAGCTGTGCTTCAGGTTGTGGTAGGAAGGTATTAATATAAATAGGTGAGGTGCTGTAAGATGTACTGTAAAACTTGCTCATGAATAGAATGGCTCAGCCACTGACAGTTGTTAAACAGTGGAAGGTCAAAAGGGCCTTTCTGAATTTTCAGCAGTTAAAATAAAGGGAGACCCTGAATTTAACAAAGACATTTGGCATTTTAAATAATGACATATCCTTTTCTACTAAGATTTGTCTCCTTTAAATTATCATCCATAGGAATTTCTCTTCAAAAAAGCTATTCTCTTTGCACAACCATATTGATAGTTTATTAAGTGGATGTGCTGGATATCCCTACAGTTACTACTCTCTGATCATCACACTGCTTGGGCCTCTATTCTCAACCAAAACCTCTCTGAACCTGGTACATACCCCTTCATATCAGCAATATACCCACATTAACCTAAGTAGCCCCACGTTCACATCTTAAACCTGTCATCCCATCCTCCCAAAGGCCTTGCTGTCCTATTCTGCTCTACATTTAGCTCTGATTTTAGCTTTTCAGCTACTGATTCAGAGGTACAAGAACAGTTTTACGATGATAGAAGCATAGAATGGTTTAGGTTGGAACGGACCTTAAAGATCATCTAGTTCCATCCCCTCTTTTTTTCCCTTTTTTTTTTTTTTTTACTGTCTACAAGCAAAAAAAATCTGCCAGTTCCAAAGTTCCAAGAGAGTTATGACCTGGCTACAAGGGAAAAATAAACCACACAGAGAGACACCACCACCTTCTTGCAGTGTAAGGAGCTGCCTACAGCATGAAGGGACACAAACCTCTGGACCTCTCTCTTCTTCTCTTTGCTATCACATCCCCTTGTCATCAGGCACAGAAAGACTTTCCCTTTCCATCCATCCTACACCCACATATTTTCTATTTACTGCCACAGTATAAGATCATTCTGTCACACTTCCAGTGGCAGTGGGTTTGCTCTACCCATCTTTTCTTGGATCCGATAGAGCACTGACATTCCAATAAAGTAGATGAAAAATGGAATATTGTTTCTAGCTCTTATGTCTAAACTCCAACGTTTGGTCAACTGCTCCACTTCTCCCACTGACAGGTCACAAAAAAGACTTTATAGTAAAAAAGGAAAAAAGAAAGTTCTGAAAAGAAAAACCAGAAATTCTTACTTTAGTTTTACCTTTTAGGTCTGACTCTTTTAAATAAATTTTGCCATCTACGGAGAAGGGGCTTGTTTCTAGGTGAAATCCTACATTCTGTTTAATAGGCCAGAAAGTGTCTTTTCTGGATTGGTTCCAAATGCATTTCAGATTGACAGCTATTAACAGTCTGGATCTTCCTGTTAGAGGCCAATAACAAGAACAGTTTTCCAATAAAGCTTTGAGATTGTTCTTCTGAGAAGTAATCACCGTTCATCCAAAAGGTGGTAGAAATTATGCAGGTGTCAACATTTGCCAGGAACTGACAGGATTTATCCTATCAAGAGTCCTCACTGGAATTGTGAATAACTAAAGGCTCATGGCTTTTCATTAAGAGATCTCCAGAAGGAAACTGAGGAATTCTTAACAGCAAAATAACGGGGGTAACCAAAGTAGGGACTGAAAAGAAAGAAAACCATGGCTGTTATAGGAGGCCTACAGAGGAGAAATCAATGCGCTCACTGGGAGAAGAGGGATGTCATGAAAGTAAATTCATCAGATAAATGTGTTTTAAAAGACAAAGCAAATAATAATATATTTATAAAGATCCATATTTTATGAATACATTTATCTCCCTGCTCTGATAATGCTATTTGAAGTGTACACTGCAAAGCACTGAGATACGGGATGTGCAATTTTGAAGTGTACATAATAAGCACTTACCACCTAAAATAACAAAACATCAGAGCTGCAGGAAACCGAGTTTTGCTTCTTTATCTGCCTGTATTATTTTTTACATAGTGCCCAAAGTCCTACCCTCCATGGGAGAGCTCTCAGCTTCTCCTCACTTTTGAGAAAGCGAGGATAAGAACTGATGGGGCTGCACAAGGCCCCGCACTAATAACTTATTCTTTCTTATATGGTTTCAAAACTCACTATAAAAAGCAATTCTGATTGCAACTAGCTTGAAGAGACACGAAAAGTTAGTTAGGTGAGGTGGAAAACACCATGGGAATGGATGCAAGCAATGTCAGACAAACCTAATTCTTGCTTTTATAAAATCTTTAGTAATCCCACAGTCCAATTCGGAGCACAGGTGGTTGGATTTGAAAGTGTCTCCAACATGAGATTCTAGTAATCACGGAGCTAAAAGGAGTGAAATGGAGAAGATTTACGAGCTGGGACAAATAGACTTCTTTTATCTGGACAGTCTAAACTTAAAGACCAAATATTCCTGTATAAAATGCTACCTAATTTTAAATTATATTTCTTCCTGTCTATGGAGTTGCATGCTGCAGAATATCTTAGATCCCATGTACAGACCAGCAAACCCAAATCCCATGTAGTTCCCTCTGTGCCTTATTTCCCAATTTAACGTCATTTTTTATTTGTTCTTAATTCCTGAATTAATTAGGCAGATTCAACAGTTTAATGACCTACCACACAAGGTCTTATTAGCGAAGGTCACTTTGCGCTATTAAGCACAAAACCTAATAGGCAAAGTTTTCAAATGCTTAAAAAATTACTCACTAAAATTATTCAATAACATAAATTGTGGGTGTTTGCTAGAGAAAAAAATAATTCATTAAAAACCTGGGAAATTAAAACCCACATTTATCTTTGCAACTGCAATTCAAAACTGTAAGAAATTGAACCGAATTCTACACCTCATGACTAATTGGTAAGTACATAATGAAGAACTACTCAATAAAGATGTTGTGTGTTCCAGCCAGGCAAAATCTAACCCAAAATGGGTGCAGCTCTACTGGGACCTACTGGCCACAGGTAGGGCCAGGAACAATGATGGCTCCTGAGAAGTTAAGAGCACAACTCTCATGCCAAAACTGTTTCACATGATGAGCCATGGGGCTGGGTTTGGTGCAGGAGCTACAGCTTGTTCAAAACATGTAGCAGTGGGAGGAAACAAGTCAGCTGGAGCTTCCAGCACTGGCACCTGAGGTGCCTTCAGGTCTATCTAGATGACCTTGATCATCTTGATCCAACCCACCTGCCCCGGGCAGGGACACCTCCCACCAGACCCAGTGAGGAAAACGTGGTTCACAACACTTGGGTGTTTCCTCCCACGCCCCATTCCAGATAACAATAATGAATTTTATTCCTGTACAAGACTAAGACTGGAAACTAATTGTACAAAACCTTGTCTTCCCATTTCAAATCACCCTGACCCCATAATATCTCTACTCCTGTCTTACAGAGGAACTGCTCATCCTGCTACGGCAAGCTGAGCTCAGATGATTTTGCAGTTTGGACAAGTAACCACAAGAGACTGGGGTGGGAAATGGCCTCATCCATCTCCTAATTATTTACTTATGAACCACTGGTTCTCTGCATTCAGCAAAACTCCAATGGCTGCAGCTAATGTGCACATAGAGACACCTTCAGTTCAATCTGCAGAAGTCAAGGCAGATGTGTGAAGGGTAGAAAACAAAATTGTTTTTAAGCCCAGAGCTGGACGCCCAGAAATAAGTCCCATATAAATCACCAAGGTCTAGACATACCTGTACTTCTTGACTTTCTTCTGGAAAATAATCCTTGCTCTGAATGGCAATGATGCCAGTAATTTTTATTGTTAAAGGATTTAGAATCATTAAGGTATTTGTTATTCTTCCTGCTCTCATTTTTAGTCTTTAGCCTCTGGTGTGACAGAAGAAATCCAATAAGCTTCTCATCTCAAACAAAATCATATCTACCTCTCCGTAGATACAGGCCAGATTTTGATTGGAATCCCAAGGCATCACTCCTTCAAGTAATCACGTAACAGCATCACGCTTTCATCCTAGAAAACTTACGTTTCAGACCTTCTCAAAACAGGTCCTACTGGTCACCAGTAGCTGGCAAAGCCCTAGCTGGTTACATCCAGAAAGCAGCTGACAATAACTCCTAGGCTTCAGCTACTTAAAGCTGTCCTAGTGTGAGGTTAAGTACATGTGCTCAACGGCTGTGTGTTCTCAGAGGAGTGTTGGATTTATGGAGATGGGAAATGCTCCGCCTCTCCTGGTGTCTCTCCATGGGACCAAGTCTGTATTTTTAGGAGCACACTCAACCACAGATCAGCTCCAGTATAAGCTGAAACTAAGAACTGGCCACCCCTGGCACAGACTCTGGGCAAGCACCAGTCCTCACACAGCAAGCCAGGGCAAGGATGCGGGGTCCCATCTTTTGAAGCAGGACAACTCGGCTTGTCTTTCTCCAGAACCATCCCAAGAGCCACAGACCAGTCGTTGGGCGAGGCCGAAGGCAAGACTTAGCACATGGAACAAACCACGGGCAAACAAACCCTTCTCATCACTCCAGATGAAACAGCAGCAGCTGGTTTTCATGCTCACGCACAGGTTGGACTCATCCCTGCTCCCAGGTCCTTGAAAGACCCACCACCACCACAGGTGACCTCCATTTCCCAGGAGAGGTGACAGCATCCTCCGGAGCAGGAGCTTTACAGAGAGCTCAGCACAACCATTCCTCCTCCAAGTTCCTTGGCTTCTTGAGCAGGTCTGAAGAGGTTAATTTCTGCAGCTCAAGGGCAGCTCTAACCTACGTATTGACAATTTACAGATGTTTTGCTCACCTAATTTGTTCCACTATTCACAAAAACATGCAGTTACCTTAGCAACTACTACATTACATTTTATCTCCAAGCTGCAGAGCTTTTTCTTTTCTAAAAACAAACCCCACAAGCCTACTGATACCGCACGTAATCTTTGATATTAGTTCTAGCCATTTCAGGAAACACAAAAATAGGCACAAGTGTAATGAAAACAACAGTCTCTTTTCTAAAGTCTATTTAAGTTTTCCATTTATGAACAGATTTTCTTTGTAGATTTGTTTTATTTGACTCTTCTGTATGTTTTGTTATTCTTCTACAGGTTACAATTTGCATAAAGGAAATTAAGAGGACAAGGAGGAAGACTGGTTTTGATATAAGGAGCGAGCTGGAATCTGGGGAGAAAATATATTAGAGAATGTGTGTCTCAAGAAAAGAAAATTAAAAAAAAAAAAGGAATCAAGGAAATATCTAAAAATTGCTGCAAGAAACAAATGCATTTAGGCCACTGACTTCAAAGTGTCCTTGCTCAATGGACATCCAGAATGAAAACCTATCTATTTTTAAATGGCAAATCAACAGAATACTGGAAGTGTTTCTAAATCTAGAAGAATAATTATACTTGGAAATCATTTGCAGTTGCTTATGTACCAGTGTTGCTCCTCAGCACCACTGCTTCCTGCTCTACAGAAATTTGCATTCAATTGAAATAAATTTGTTTTGAAAGGCACGTTGACATCACATCAGGTGAAATGCTGTGGAGACACGTAAACAAGCATGGAGTAACCTGGTACCTTCACACCACTTGCCATGAGATGGACCAGCCCCGGGTCTACACAGGGTGGGTGGAAGGGAAAGGAATAGTTTTTTCTTCAACAGGGATACATTTGAGGACGTATTTTGGTTTACCGTAAATCAACAGAAAAATCACAGATTGGTGAAAAAATTATAAAGGGTTTATCTTCAGGGATGACTAAAGTCAGTGAATTTGTTGAGTCTCCTGATTTCAGCAAGTTAGCGACTTAAATCCACAGATCAGTGCTTAGACTCAACTTCTCATAAATTATTTTAACTACATTTGAAATTAGGAATGATCTCAAATACTGTCTTAATGCTTTAATGAAATAACTTCTGAAAATGCCTTGTACACCATCTGTGTGATATCCTTTTATAGCTGTGACACGATGTTTGATTTGCAGCTACCTGCTCTACAGTGCCCATTTCTGCATATCTGAATACACTAGAGAATCTACTTTTTGCTTTTTGCAAAATTTAATTACCCTTCAAAAGCTAATTTTCTCACTAACGATGGTTAAAATAAGCAACCGGACAGAGAATTTTTCCTGGTCTTTCTTTGTAACAGGGAGTTAAATTTTTCATCAAAAAAAGCACAGCATCTTTTAACTGCAATTAAACTTTGCTGGATGCCAGCAGTACAAAGTGTAATCCAAACTTAAAACTTTAATTGCGGTTAATTAACATGTTGGTAGGGGGAAGTAATCTAGTACCCAATCAGCTATTAGTAATTAATCTTCCAGCAAATCTAACTGAGAATGGGTCTGGGCACTCAACTTCTAACCCAGGGGTTTTCCAGTTTATCGACCCTTGAAGTTTTCTCCTGCCAGTTCAGAGTCCTGCACAGCAAAGCCGGGCCACCCGACACAAGTTTGGGTTTTCTTCATTACCCTCATGCATCTTTTAGAAGAGTCCACTGGCTCTTTGAGTCTGCAGTTGCTGGGTTGAAAACACCTCTGCTGGCTTTAAGTCACTGCCTTATTTCTACTTACCTGCCTTTCTAGTTTCTCCCCTAGAGCACCCATCTATCTGAAGCTCAGCATGATTCTGCTTTGAACCTGTTTTTTTCTATACTACTAAAGAAAGTCACTGAAGCTGACCAGTAATAATTACCTCCACAGTTCAACACATAGGTCCTCCTGTAGCCTTCTATTTCTGAAATCACAGCTACACTTGAATGATGGTTTATAAATTATTTTTTTTTTAACAGCTAGGACTCTGACCTTTCCATCTTAAATACACACCTGCCTATACCCACTGTCCTATTCTGTCCTTGAACACCACAATTCGCTTTGATCATAGATTTTAGAGGAAGAAACACAATTCCTTTCCACAGATGTCTATTACAAACCATGTGCTACGCTTTCTAGCATTCTCCATGAATCACTCAGACAATGCTCCATCCCTACCACCGATGTCAAACAAATAACTATATAAAGCAACAATACCACTCTGTCAAATAATCCTTTACTTCGGTCCCTTTCAAGAAGGAAGATGCAGAATGGAACAGTTACTTGCTTACCTTCTATATTAACATTTATTTAACTTACTTTAAAAAATAATGTAGTTAAAAGGGAGTAGGAAACAACAGTGACACCAACACAGCATTAAAATACTTCTTGTCGCATCCTTTCTCTTCCGTTGTCTCCAGCACAGAGAGCAAACCTCCCCTCTTCACCCTCCCCGAAATGGTGCTACAGCTTTGATTAGCAAATATTAAAAATGCCACCATAATCCAGTTTAGTAATGGAAGAGTTTGGGTGGTGTGGGAAAAGATGCACAACGTGTGCGACAAGGACTTGTCTCGGTTGCGCCCAGATGTGACTAACACACATGAAATGAGTTACAGGAAAATGATATGAATTAATATACTACTGTAATTTATGCCATTCATTTCCTTTGCATAATGCTGCACCATACCATCCATTAAAATTCATAAAAACAATTCATTGCTTTTTAATTTCTACATATTTATGAGCACTCTTTTGAAATGAAAATTGTTTTCTTATTGACACATTCTTCCATCTTGACAAAAATAAAGAAAAATATTGAACACTGAAGGCTAATGACTTCAATATTTTTTGCTGGTATTAATCATACTGGGAATGCCACAAAAATGAAGAGACGTTTACCCCAATCCAAAATACAGCAATCAAGTAATTAAGACACCTAATCCAAAGCCAATAAGTGATATTCCAAGCAGCACGTGCAGCGGTGTAATTATAACTGCTTTAGCACCTTTGCCTATAAAGAATATTTGAACAACAAAATAAAAATTAATGGCAGCCCCAGCTGTAACCATAAACAGAACCAGTACTTTCATTTTAAAAGAAAGCAGATGTACTTTCTTAGTTCAGAATGCACGTAGCATTTTCTGTAATATCCACAATTGCTTTAATTAGAGCAAGCAACTTTGCACAACTGTATATGAGACCACAGATACGTGCCCATTTAACGAAGAACTAAAAAACAACTTAAAGTGACCGACCCTCACAAACCACTGTGCCACAGAGGGAAAAACTCCCCTCTGCCTTGCAAAATAAACCCAAAGTTTCAATATAAATTGTGAAAGATTCTTCATCTTCACTTGGAAACACGTCAGGTACAGGAGCACCCTGAGAGGGTAAATCACATGCATTCATATTTACATTCATCTAATTAAATCCAGCACAATGCCTGGCGTGTGGGCTATGGCTGTCCTCTTCTTCATTGCATGGACGTGAAAAAAGGGGATGAAGGCTGGGAACACAGTTCTCAAGGCAGAGAGTTGACCCTCACCCTTTTTTCCAGGGAGCCAGGATGGAGGAAAACAGGAAGAAAGAGAGGAGGCACCACCGGACACTTGAAATATAAAATTAGTACTTTTGGGAATGTTTTAGAGAACAGAACAGTTAATTTCTCAATAACTCCATTAATGGAAATAGCAAGTTTGGCCTGCTCTCAAGATTTCAAACCATTACTGGTGCTCATTAGCCTTCCCCTCCAGCGCCAGCTCCGCGACTGTATTTTGTTATAACGCACTAGTCAGAGCCTGGCAATCACAACAATTCAGAAAAACAGTCAAAATCTACCTCCCTGGCCCACAGTGCGACAGAACATTGCACTCTGCAGGCCCTTGGCATGTTCTCACACTGGCAGGGTGGCCACATTGCTTTCAACCTCATTGGGCTCACAAGTGCCATCGCTACAAAAGCCCTATGCACCAACTCCAGGGTCCCCAACCCTGTCCAGCTACACCCACCCACTTCTTCTACACCCATTGGCTTGGACCACCTGATCCTGCTTCATTCTAAATATTTATTTATTGCATGCCACATTCTGCTTCATTCTAAACAAATAAATATTTATCCTATACCACATACACCTGATTCTGCTTCATTCTAAATAAATATTTATTGCATACCACATTCTGCTTCATTCCAAACAAATACATATTTATTGTATACCACATACACCTGATTCTGCTTCATTCTAAATAAATATTTATTGCATACCACATTCTGCTTCATTCTAAATAAATACTTATTTGTTATATACCACATACACCCGATTCTGCTTCATTCGAAATATTTAGAAAGGAAGCTCACCAAGGCACCAAGACAGTAGAACATGGGTTTTAAGTTGACTTAGCACATCATCTAAGTAAGGCTTCTAAAATGTGCTATTCAATAAATACAGGCAGCCAAAGTTTTCAAAATAAAGCATACAATAAAACCTCACTGCAAGTTTCATCAAATACTGACATTTCCACCCCCAAAATTCCTGCAGCACTTGGAAGCTTCCACAACCACTGAGCTGGTAAAAAACCTGTCAACAGTAAAAGTAAACAATGTTTGTTCATTTTTCTGGCTTCCAATAAGTGCCTATATTGTCACATTGAGTCTGAAATTTTAAGCTCTGATCCACACCTTTGAAAAGTTGCCTACAGAAGAAAGAGCTTAATGCCAAATAACAAAACAAGTATTTAAAGGGGCTTCTTAGACATAAAGTTATTACTAGGATTTGTCAGGAGAATAAATCTTTATTTCCAGAGTGATTGTGCATGTTTCCCTTTGCTTCAAGAAAAAAGAGGATCATTAACATTTAAATTGAAGTAAATTAGACCAATTTCTACGCTGAACAGCCTGCAAAGCAGGAAACATGACCTAGCATCAAGCAAACTGGCAAATCAAGTCTGTTATCAGCACCTCCTGAATCAAACCCACTGTAATGTTGTGTACCCAGCACACAATGCAGTGCTCGGGAGGGGAACAGCCCATAATGACCTTTGAACAGTCAAACAGTCAGAACAGGAACAATCTGGAGATGCTGGAGTTGGAGGTAGCTTTACATTTGACACGTGTAGGTCAGCAATGACTATATTTTAGGAGCTTAAATAGGTTATTGCATTGTTAAAGGAAACTGAAATGGTTCGCTGTTTATCAGTATACTCACAGAAGCTGTATTAAGCCTAAATCTGATTGAGAATACAACTCAAGAAAAAGAATCAGAGGAGGATTAAGAGAAAGGATTTCACTTTCACAGCCCGGAAGGGTTTCAGTAGAGAGTTGAAGACGTGCAACCACCTGCAGGAGGAGGCCACTGCTGGATGACTGCCCTACTGACCAACAGATCCCAGTCAGGATCCAGGTGTGTCACTCCAGGCTCCACATTTAGGAAAAAAAACACCTTGAGATGACATACCCGTCCTTCCACAGACACATGTCACCCAGCTGTGACTCCATGTCACTCCTCCTCTTGAAGAGATGGTGTCACACCAACTCTGAGCTGTGACTGCAGGTTGAGTCCCTATGGTGTAATTTCTTCCAAGAGCACTTAAAACAGTGTCTTGGGTAGTATGAGCTTTCTGTTTCTTAACAGGAAAAAAAAAAAAAAGAATATTTTGCTCTGGCACAGGACTAGAAAGTACTGATTTTTTTGTCGTTGTTGTTATTTTTCCTCTTGGGATCTTCCCATTTCTAATCTACACTTTTATTACTGCATCAAAGCAAAACAGGCAAGATAAAAGTTGTAATGCCAACTGCAGCCAGGTTCCTAATGGCCAACACTTCAGAGCCCTAATGAGTGTTTAACGCCTTCCTAATGCAGGCAGTGCACAGTAATCATTTTTATCATCAGGTTATGCAGTTTCTGGCTCTCCCTTGCCAAAGCCCCCTCCCTCCTCCCTCTCCTCTCTCCACCACAACACACAGCAGCCCTGGCTCAAAAGTCAGGAAAGAAAAGGCACAGCAACATCCCTATGACATAAATTTAATAAATATAATTCAAACTTCAAATATTGTTAAGGATCTGCTACTAACAAATGCAAAAATAAAGAAATAAATTTCAAGAGTAAAACTGCAATATGCTTTCACATTTTTTAAGCCCCGATATTGCCAACAGCAAAATTAAACTATAAGAAATAATGACAAGCTAAGGCTTAATTATTTTTGGAATACGTGCCACACTGGAAATACCAAAGCAATTATTTTTCTTCCCGTGCTGCCATAGTCTAAAAATTAGTTAAAGAGGATATAACCAGATGGGTGAAAACACTCAAATTTCTTTCTTTATTGGCGGTGTGCCAGGCAAAGAGACCTGGTACAGGCAATCAGGGACAGAGTTTATCCTGTCGTTTGAACACCACAATCTTCTCCCCTCCTGAGTATTCCATTTTCCAAATTCAAATTAAAAATGTCGTTTGGTATTAGAAGTAGTTAAAAGCCATTTTCCAAATTCAAATTAAAAATGTCGTATTAGAAGTAGTTAAAAGCAAAAAATAAAAACCCAGCCCCAAACAAACAAGTATTAGCAGCTCTTATTTTTTTTCTTCTTTTAATATTGCACAACTTGGAAACTTCAGTCTATTCCAAATATTTATAATTTGGCATAGGTCACAGAGCCCAACTGGATGGCAACTGACATGCAATCACCCAGAGATCATGGGTATCATCATTTTAAGCAGCAAAGAAAGAATTATGAGTAAAGACTTCTTTCCCCTTTTTTTCCACGTTCATTAAAGCTTCCATCCTTCATCAGAAATGCATGCAGAGGGTGGGGATCTTCACTCTAGGAAAAAAATCATTTTATTGTTGTTTCTCTTAGAACTTTTTAATTAGGTTTTTTCTGAGATTAATGATCAATTATTGTTTTAAATTTGGATTTAATTACTGTGACCGAATGAAGACTGAACCATCCTTCTAACTTCAGGACATGAATAATCTCTGTGAAAAAAAAATAATATCTTAAAATATAATATATTTTTTCCAATGCATGAACCATTATTAATGTTTAAGCAGCTTTGGCACTATGGGCAGAGCAGGGCAGTACATAACATCACCACGGGTATTTTGCCTAATACATAGAAAAAACTTTACAGCTGTTTGGTGTTAAGTAGCAAGTTCTTATCAAAGGAAGTAAGTGTCTGATTGCCAGTTGGGGTTTGGGGTTTTTTTTCGGTTGTTGGATATTTTGGGGGAGTTTGGAGGTTTTTTGTTTCTTTGTTGTTTTGGTTTTTTTTAAAAAACTAGTGGGAAACTTCTATTTTGCAGCTAACCATGCAAATTAATGTGACTCAAGTCATGGAATCATAGAGTTGTCTGGGTTGGAAGGGATCTTTAAGATCATCTAGTCCAACCATCAACCTAACTCTGATAAAAACCATCACTAAACCATGTCCCCCACCACCAGGTCAACCCGGCTTTTAAATCCCTCCAGGGGTGGTGCCTCAACCCCTTCCCTGGGCAGCCCACTCCATCGCTTAATAACTCTTTCAGTGTCAAAATTGTTCCTAATATCCAATCTGAACCTCCCCTGGTGCAACTTGAGGCCATTTCCTCCTGTCCTATCACTTGTGACTTGGGAGAAGAGACCAACCTCTGCCTCTCTACACCCTCCTTTCAGGGAGTTGGAGAGAGCAAGATGTCTCCTCAGCCTCCTCTTCTCCAGGCTGAACACCCCCAGTTCCCTCAGCCTCTCCTCATAACACTTATTCTCCAGACCCCTCACCAGCTCCGTTGCCCTTCTCTGGACCCGCTCCAGCACCATCAGTGTCTTCTTTGTGCCAAGAGGCCCCACAGTCCTCACCTTCTAATAGAGCAAATTCAAACCGACAACAAGACGAGAACAAACACCTCTGAAAACCGTCCCTACCAAAATAAACATCTTTTTGCTGGTTAGCACTAGACAGCAAAAAAACCCCAGCATATTAATCCAGGTGGAGAGCAGGTGCTTTGCGAGATAAGCCCCACGCCCCACACCAGGGCTGGGTCACAGCATCTTCTACCTGAAGGTTTTGAGATGCCAGTCATTGTATTCCTGACAGGAGATGGAATTCCCAGCGGACTGAGCCCGGCCTTCCCAGTGCATTTCCATCCCCCATCAGCAGTCACAGAGCTGCAGAGATACCCCTGACAGATTCCCCCTCATCTCTTAACAGTTTACTCTTGCTGATTAAACGCAAGGCAGATCAGACAACAATGCAAATTAGGAAGCAGGAAGAGTCATTACCAATTTGATTCATTACGGGAAAGAAGAAAATAATTTCAAACGGGACTAATAAAATAGTTAAAAACACATTTTCCACTGCGTCCTCATTTCAGTTAATTATAAAAAGACAACAAACTATTTAGAAATACTGAGTTTTGATTTGAAAATAGAAAACTTTAGTAACGGTTGAAGTCCAAATCTGCAGGAGCTTTTTGCAAAGACTGACTGACCTGATTAAGAAAAAAGAAGTACTTTAATCATATGGAATTTAAAATCTGCCTTTAATGATTTAAGACTAAAAGCTAATGGGAATAAACTTGGGTATATAAAATGCAATAATTATACAATTATGATGATATATAAAATGACTAATATGAGAGGGCTTGGGTTTAATAACACGATATGGGATATGCTGTCGCAATGGCCTTAGTAAATCAACCATACACTATTCAAAATTATTTATCTTTGATTTCTTCTCCCTTCCCAACTAAAAGCTCTGCAGAAGCCCCAGCATCACTGACTGCATCTGAAAACATCAGTTACTCTTGCATGAAATTGAACTTTATGAAGAATAGGAAGTTACTGACGATCTTCAAATTTTGAAGCATAATAGAAATGTTTATCTTTATACTTGGCATAATTTAAACATTTATACACTAGTAATTTAAAATGGCTGAAATGCCTCACGGTTACAGGGTTTACAAATGATAAGTGAACAATCCAGTAACATTTAAAATGCTGCTTTTTCAAACACCCTATCTCAGCATTTTGCTCCTATTCTATTCCATGGAATATAGGATTTTAATTTTCTCCTATTACAGTAAGCAATCACGCCTCTATCAGTTTTCCATCTTTACAACAGATGTGCCTATTCAAACATTAACCTCCCCCCCAAAATACAAAAATAAAACCAACTAACAAAAACTGATAGCCTTTTTTAGCCATATATATAGCATACCCAGCCTAAACATCTTAGCCCATAAATGCCATAAAAAACAGAAAACAAGAAAAATTTTTGCTAAAAACAGTCTGTGAACAGAAGCCTGTCAACGCGGCAAATTTTAATATTATTTTCATATACAACCAACTGTAATTTGTGTATTTGGAATGAATGTTCCAGCCCTAAAGTAACTGTTTATGTCTTTTAGTACTTTTAGTACTGAAATAGTCTGAACATTACTTATTTTGGGTTTTATTTTGTTTCCTCGAGAAGCCAGACATGGGTCACTGGATGGATTGAGTGCTCCCTCTTCCAATTCTGAACAATAAAAATACACAAGATATAATGAATTAAATGAAACGCAGACAACTTTTCTGCAGTCTTTAAGAGGAAGAATTCAAATCAGCTATGATAGGTAGGATAAACAGATTTAGTAATGCATGTATCTTTGGGCTCATTATGCTTATAATCTGTTAAAGTATACGACAGCAATTCAGAAAAAGTTTTAAAGCTTGGGTTTGGTTCAAAACCTCATTCTCAAACATTTGTGTTTGTTTATCAGGTAAGAATTTCCATGCAGAAAAACAAGATGAGCTGCCTGAAATATCAGTGGGTCCATTTCACATCTGGTCAAAAATAATGTAAAGACACCAGCTGTATCTCATCGCCTCCACTCAGACCTGTCTGCACCCAGATCCTGTGCCCAGGAAACTACTGAACCCAGCCAAGGCCATGGACTCCCACAGCAGAAAAAAAACAGAAACCACCACCAACCCAGCCAAGGCCATGGACTCCCACAGCATTAAAAAAAAAAGAAACCACCACCAAAAAAACCAAAACAAAACAAAACTTCTTCAAACTCTGAATTTTGAAGATTGAGATCTGATTTGGACCAAACTCAATTCCTCAGACTGAAGTGGAGATGTGCTGCGAACTGAAGTTACTGCATCTTTTAAACCATCTATCGACACGAGCCTGCTTCATCAGCAGTTTTGTTTCTTTTCCTGGGATGCTTAACTCTGCTGAAAGAAGCTCCATTCCAAGTTTTCAGCGCATAGAAAACTCCTATTCATTCGCTCCTGAGGCAGTTCATTTACAAAAGACTCGTACAAAATTAAACAATAAATTAAATCTGAGTACAAGTTCATGATTGGGTTTAAACAAACATCTGTTTCTTAGACAACAGAAAACCCATTTTATTTTATTTTTTTAAAAATCGCTTTGGAAATATGAAGGTGATTTTTCTTTCCTGCATCTTTTAGTTTTGCTGTAATTGCAATATTCAATCCAGTTCAAAATAGCTGCAGCTGACACCAAAGGAGAAGGGAAAAAAAAGGAAAAATCCAAGTTTCTTAAACCCAAAAGCTGACTTAATCAACAGAAAAAAACCAGGTTTTATTGGACTTTATCCCCCATTTAGTGGGTGCACAGCAGTAACTGTCCATGCTGCAGAACCAGGACACAGACATTACACGGAATTTAATGTTTTCTTTTGGTCTTTATAAAAGACAAAGCAATAAACTGAAATAAAGCTACAATGGACTCTCCTCATTACGTAAATAAAATAAACCAGAGAACACAATATCCTAAGGCTACGTACATCTTGACACTAAGACTCCTTTTGGTTTTAGGATCAATTTGATTTTACTCTTGCCTGCTGGTAGAGCTAATGAAGAAAACCCACCTTTTCCACCTTCCCAAGCTCTGTTCAGGAAAAGTTTCTTGACTAAACTAGATGACTCAAGAAATAATATGATCATTGCCTGTGTATTTGTATATAGCATTATGCATTTGTATATTGTATACATTTGTATATTGTATACATTTGTATATATATTACATATTATGTATATACAAATATTTCTACACATCTATGGCATACAATAGATTGTATTATCACTAACTTCCTCATTTAGGAGTACAATCACATATGGAAAAGGCAGGAAACCTGATCTCTAGATTTTTCAAAGCTGAATTCAGCAAGAAACCAAGTGTGTAAACAGTCGTGAACTTTAACCACTGCCCTTCTGTGTGTAACCACAGAACTTGTACAACAAGGTGTTGTACAACCTGCTCTCGCCGCTCTACCCATTTATTTCCAGTGTGCTCTGTGGGAAGGGCAGAATTTAACAAAATAAAATTTTATGTTGAAGGTGGGCAGCCAATGTGCATTGCACGGTATTGATTTATGAAGGGTGGTTGTGGGCAGAAGAGGACCACGTGCTGTGTATGTACACACCCCCCCAACACAGCCTCCAAGGATGATGGATTTCAAGCCACAGATCAATTAACTCCTGTGCATATAAAAAAGCATGTAATTTTTGGACAAGATTTACAGAGATGTAACCTGCAATCTCTAATCTTTAGCAATGGTAAGAAACAGACTGGTTTATAGACCCTTGTGATGTCCCTCGAGGAGGTGAGGAGCCACCTTCAGCAGAGCCAGAATGTCAGTACCTGCTGTTTCCTGGCACTAAGACATCCATGCAAACGCAGTTTCCTCTTAAAAATACAAAACAGTAAACTTCCATGTTTAAGAAAGACTGTGTTTGGGAAAATATTTGACTAGTGAAAAATTAGTAGGCTAGATTTTTTCAAAGCTGTTTGTCATCTTAAGATATTTAGCATTTTCACTAGTCAATCAAAAACTAAACCATTGTGCTACTTAAGTTTCTGTTTTCAATTATTTTTTAAAAATACATTTATTTTCTGCAGCAAATAGATTTTTGTATTTTCAAATGAGTTGGAAATACCGTAAGGCAGATTAAAACCAACACTGAAGTAACATAACATGGAACCAGATTTTTGTATTTTCAAATGAGTTGGAAATGCCATAAAGCAGATTAAAACCAACACTAAAGTAACATAACATGGAACCCTTCACTTCTAGACCACGTCTGGAGAGTGCTTAGAGACACTTAGTGTGACATTGACCTTTACAGCACGAGAAAAGAAGTGTTCACCGAAGTGCTGTACACGGGTCACCGCAGTAACTAATCCTTCTTTCAGCCAGAAACCTGTCCTGAGTCTTCTACACGACATAGAAAGGAGGTAATGGGAATAGTTACATCAAGACTTTCATTTAAAACTGTTTTATAACACTCTTACTTGCCCAGCGCCTACAGCAGTCTGGCTGGATGGCTAATGAGGTGGTTGAAAAGTCTGGCTTGAAATAAGGACCATCCTCAGGGAGGTGGGAACCAGGTGAGTGGAGCCACCAGCCTTCACACCCCACCACAACTGCAGCACAAGTGTTTTTTGAACAAACTATCACGTTCTCCATGTTGTGACCTTGCTCTCGCAACCCTTCCGTTCCCATCGTTCATGGCAAGAGTTTTTCTCTACCTCTTGATTGTTAATAGCTCAGCACGCTCTAAACACAGGTCTTAGAAAAGCTTCCTTTTCTTGAGAAGGCTTTGGTTTTTTCCATTTCATTTGCACGCCCTCTTCTACTGTTAGAACTGAGCCAATTAAAACCACAAAGGTACCTGTAAGTAGGTACCATTGCTGCTTTCGTATTTACCTTTGCGAAGATAAAGGCACTTGAGAGTTATCGCCAGATTTTAACCCCGCAGTGCCCTCAGAGCTCAGGCAGTTCCCATCTCAAATGAGCCTTTAAGGTAAGAAGTGAAGCAAGAGATTTGCACAAAGCAAAATAAGGGAGTAACCCAAGCCTACATCGGTGCTATTTGGCCAAAAATTGAAACAAGTTGTCTTCTGTCTCATTCCATCTTGTGGCTTTGAGTCTTCAGAGTACAACTCAGCACCTCACCGTAACAGATGCAAGCTACCACTTTCTTCATCTTCCTACCAAAAAGGAGCCTATCTCTATACATTCAGAGGGCTGGAGCACCTCTCCTATGAAGATAGGCTGAGAGAGCTGGGGTTGTTCAGCCGGGAGAAGAGAAGACTCCGGGGAGACCTCAAAGCCCCTTCCAGTACCTAAAGGGGGCTACAGAAGAGTTGGGGAGGGACTCTAGACCAGGGAGTAGGGGGCTACAGAAGAGATGGGGAGGGACTGTAGACCAGGGAGTAGAGTGACAAGAAGAGGGGTAATGGTTTTAAACTGAAAGAGGGGAGATTTAGATGAGATACTAGGAAGAAAATCTTGACTGTGAGGGTGGTGAGACACTGGCCCAGGTTGCCCAGAGAAGCTGTGGCTGCCCCATCCCTGGAGGGGTTCAAGGCCAGGCTGGATGGGGCTTGGAGCAACCTGCTCTGGTGGGAGGTGTCCCTGCCCAGGGCAGGGGGCTGGAACTTGATCTTTAAGGTCCCTTCCAACCCAAAGCATTCTGTGATTCTATGATTTTATGAAAACATCAGAAAATTTAGCGGCAGTCATCTATTGTTGGAGCAGACACCACGTTACAGCAAATACAAATTCCCTCTAAAGCAAAAGCCAACTAATTGCATGTCTTACATAACCAGCTTGTTAAAAAGAAACAACAACAACAAAAAAAGCAGAAGTTAATTGCATTTTGATATAAAATCTTTACACCTTTTGCAGATGAGTAGGTTATTTCACAGTTTATTATAAAACATCTTCTGTTATCATTAACTGAAAGTTAATAGTTTTCTGGTGTGGCGGCTTGAGCGTAGGAACTGCAGTGAGACACCAACATGAATTTTAAGTTGCTGCATATGGCAGCAGTACAGATCTGACCTGCCAGCCAGAAACAATACATAAAAGAGTACATAAAAATTAGAGCTTACATTTTTCAAAGTATTGAGCTTCCCTTTGTCACCAAAATAAATGGCTCAACACATGGATGGCAGAACCTTTCTGGAGTACAAGGCCCAAATTAAATGGCTACGGGGTAACTGCAAATCTGGGTTCTCAAACTGTTTTAAGTTTTTAAGAGAGAACTGGGTGTTTCAATTGATTTTTCCTCTGTGAAAAAACTGCATACATTTTACACAATTAAGTTTTTTTTCATAAAATGAAAGCAGGCAAAAAATATATTATTCAAATAGTAGTAGGGTTCTTCAGAGAAGACAAAATTGAGGTTGGGTTGGTGGTTTTAATTTTCCAGAGAGGGCTCTGCAGTCACAGAGATGCCACCTTAGTCCTGCTCAATAAAAAGAATGCAGATACATGTATTGATTTAGACATTTAGCCTTATATGAAAATATGTAAAGCCAGAACTTGCTATAGAAAGCCTTCAAAAACTGCATCATTGCTCTGTGTCCTTGAAAGGGCCACAGCTGCCTTCCTCACCGAGGTTCATCCCGACAAAACACTCAACGTTCACACGACACATTTTGTCTCTGTGTGTTCTTAATAGGCTTCCGTTTTCCTGCTGGAGCTCAACCTGTCACTTTGGCCACCTCAAATGCCTGCAAGCCTCGACGATATTTTTTCCTACCCCTTTTTTGAAGGCAAGGCAGAGGAAAGTCAGCCAGAAGGGTTCAAGCATCAATACACCACTGGCAGATACTCATACAAGGGAGCAATTTCCTGCCGGAGAGTTGGCACCAGCCACTACAAGCTGCCTCTCCAAAGTCATCTTTGTCCTACTTTCCTTAGTTTACTTATTTGATAAGAGGTCATGGCATCGCTGCAACAGGTGTAGAGTTTGAGAAACTTCAGATGCTGTTTGGTATCAGTGCTCACCACAAGGTGCATGAAGAGAAAAGATGAGAATCTAAGTGAAAGAAGCAGAAGGGACAGAGGTGCATCTATCCCTAGCTGAAACAGGGAGAAAAGTACAATATTTTTCAAGGGTGTTCTGGGTGTTTCCTTCACTGAGTAGCCTCCCCACACGCTAGAGCATTGGAAACATCCTTCATTTTAATACAGATCATGGAATCATAGAACGGTTAGAGTTGGAAGTGACCTTGAAGATCATTGACTTCCAACCCCCTGCCCCGGGCAGGGACACCTCCCACCAGAGCAGGTTGCTCCAAGCCCCATCCAGCCTGGCCTTGAACCCCTCCAGGGATGGGGCAGCCACAGCTTCTCTGGGCAACCTGGGCCAGGGTCTCACCACCCTCACAGTCAAGATTTTCTTCCTAGTACTACCTAGTTTTTTTCCCTAGTACCAACATAGTATTTGGATTAACTAAGATTAAATTTGCTATATCTTTGTACAGACCCAAGTAAAATAGCACTAATTTGGCACAACTCTCAGGACCACACAAACTGCCTCCTCGCTTTACAAGACATAGACATTTGGAGAGAAAGCAAGCACTTTTTGGTCCCAAAACACCTACTCAGGATTCTGAGACTCTCCATCACTCTTTGCCATCATGGTGAGTTGCCCTCGACTGTCCTTCCAATGGCCAGTTCTTCGGAGCTCTCTTACCCATTTTTCTCTCTGTAGCTTCAGTTCTCCTGGAGAGGAAAGATCATCTTCCTCAACTTACCTCAACAGGAGGGCTCCAAGCAGCGCCTCGTCAAAGACCATTTTGGATGGGGGCAAAGAAAGGGAGCTGCTCTGCTTTCAGGGATCCTTGCAGTGAAATTTTGATGAGAGCACAGCCTGTAATTCCAGTCAACTAAAATGACTATTTTTGGGGATCACCTCAGTTCTCCCTCTTCTTTCACCTCCAGACGAACCTCACAAACCATAAGCAGATGTGCCATGGAACAACAAGTGTGGCACTAGGCCTTATGATGATTAGAAAGGTAGTCTGCATTTCTAATGCCATACTCGTTACACACTCTTCTGAAATTCAAACACATTTAAAAAAACTCTTCCTCCTACTCTTCTTACACACTCTTCTGAAATTCAAACACATTTAGAAAACTCTTCCTCCTTCCTCAAGTCACAATTTCAATTTTACTATTTTAAGCCAGACTTAACATTTTTACACTGACACCCATCATCTGACAGCCCAGGTTCAAGGCAAGAAGTACAGAAATAAGGCTCCAGCCTTTGTCTCATCTGGCCCTTGGAACTGTAATTGTTCCACAACAGAGAAAAGTCAACTAAATTGCAACTGCAATTTTAAATGCACCTCTGAAACAAGAAACATTAGAGGGTCCCACAGTGAAAAAGGGTCTTTGATAGAACTAGAATTTGCTTTCTTGCATCTCAAATGCAAATTTCTCTGGAGATAGCTCAAAAAAATCTGGTAAGAAACAAAAAAACTCTTCAGCAATAAAATATTTTTAGTACATAAACAAACCAAAATATTCTCATTTGCATACGGTACATCTTCATCTCCTCTGACATTTTTTATTTTTATCCTGTATAACAATGCTACTCACAAACTAAATAACCAAAAAAAGCAGGCAACATTTCTGATGCCAGATGCTGAAGATCAATAGCTATTTCCCAAAGTTTATGGCATAATTAAAATTTGTAACAGGAATAATTTTCTTTTCAACCCCTCAGGCTAAGCCTAGAATTATTGACTAAGTCAAAGTTATGTAGTGTAGCATTTTTTATTATGTTTATGGATAATATAAAGGATTTTATGGTTTTTACATGTAATCTGGTAAGTATAGAAACAGTAAATAGGAAAAATTCTCTATATCAGCAAAGTGAGAGTTATAAACATTTTGTTGTTTAGGTATGTAGAGGACATGGGTTTATATAAATTTCTGTTAGTTAACCATCAGCTGCACCACAGTTTACAGCTAGGTGGATAACCAGAATGCCCATGAATTAACCAAGAACTGAATTTACAGGTCCGTGGAGCTCGATGGCCAAGAAGCCTTTGTCCCAGGGAGAGCGTGCAAGGCACTGGAGTCTCCACAACCCCAGAAGCTGCAGTAATATGGTGTCTGTAATTTAATTTACTGGAATAATGGAATGGCTTTATATTTATAACCCGAAGAGTTCACCTATGCTTTCTTCCACCCAAGGCATATTGAGAAGAGACCTGAAGAGAGAAAGGAGAGCAAAGGAGAAGAGATCACAGCTGAAGGAGGACATCTACGCATCACCTCTCTGAGGAGAGAGGAGAAGTAATTCTGCTGCACAGCAAACATTGCCATGATTTGGGTTTACTGTAACTCCCAGACTTTCAGGTCAAATATATTCAATTTAGAAGTGAAAATACGTATATTTGTTTCCTGTCAGCCCTAAAAACTCAGCCTTGGGCAGTGAAAATCTAACTGGATTATTTCTTGCTCATATGTCTCAATCAATGCTAATAGCAACACAAGCCAAATTAATCTGATCCTCTGATACCACTGCAACCCCATTACTTTCATCGCATTTTCACAAATAAAATATAACTCGAAAGTTGGTAAACATTTCTGCTGATGAAGCACAAGAACAAATGCAGTCTGACTCGGCCCCTCTTTGCAGCGCTAGCAGGAATAAAATGCGGAAAACTTAATTGTGTTATGAAGGCACATAAAGCTGAGCTTACACAGACAGCAGAACTGCCACTTTTATACAAGCACTATTTGAAGAAAAAAGATGAATATATATACAAATTGACAAAGCCAGCTATTATAAAACTATGCACAGCACTATAGACTCACAGTAACATTCCGGCTAAAAATCTCAGCTCCACTTTCTATGACTGTTTCTACAGGGATGAACTTACTTAACTTCCTAAAGTTATGCTTTTTAGTCTCCGGAATGCTAAGGAGGTCTTTGGTATTTTACCAAAATTTAACCAGAAATATGGAAACTGGACAAAGGCCAAAGCAGCCGCGGCACCGATCAGCAAGCATGGAACCCTAGCACCAGTGAAGGCCCAAAGGCACTACACAGAAGACACACATCTTTCTTGAGAGAGAAGAACATGTGTCATGGTTTCTGCTGGCATGGAGTTAACCTGCTTGCTGGCAGCTGGCGTGGTGTTATGCATTGGCTTTGGGATGAGAATAGTGTTGATGGCACATGGGTGGTTTGCTTTGGGATGAGAATAGTGTTGATGGCACATCGGTGGTTTGTGTTGTTGCTGAGCTCACAAGGCCTTTTCTGCTCCTCACAGCATCTCACCGAGATGCTGTGCTGGGAAGGCACAAGAAGTTGGGAGAGGACAACTTCCCAGCCAACCAAAGGGATGTACCATACCACGGGACGTCATGCTCAGCATATAAAGCTGGGGGAAGAAGAAACGGGGAACATTCTGAGTGGTGGTTCTTGTCTTCCCAAATCACCATTACACGTGATGGAGCCCTGCTCTCCTGGGGATGGCTGAGCACCTTCCTGCCCATGGGAAACAGTCAATTAATTCCTTGATTTGCTTCGCTTGCATGGCTTTTGCTTTACTTAAATTGTCTTTATTTCAACCTGCAAGTTTTCCCTGACTTTTAATCTTCCGATTCTCTCCCCCATCCAAACTGGAGTAGAGTGAGCAAGTGGCTGTGTGGTCCTACTTGCTAACTGGGGCTAAACATACACTTAGAAAAAAATTCGAAATTTCTTCATCATGATGATATTTCAATCAAGAAAGCAACCTTGCTTGTCTTGACGAAGCACATCTCAACAGCTCACCGCAAGACAGGATGCTTTAGGATACTGTCCCAGGACTGTACCACCTCATTTGTGGTGGAAATCAGTGGAGATGTTGGTTTTCAAGCAAAGAAGAAGAAAATAAAATAAACCCCCTCACCACCACCAGGACCGTGGAACCCAATCCCTCTACAGAAGTGGAAAAAATTCCAGCCACTTCTGGAAATCTTCCAGTTCTTGAAGGAGAAGCAAAGAGAAACCTTGTCAGGACCTACTATGGATGCAGAGCACTCTATACATTATGAACTAGTGTCATATCTCCATAAGCAGTTTATGTAAACCTTGGATTCTTCTGCCTGAACTGCTAAGACCACGTTGATATTCCCTCTGCATCAACCTCAGTTCTTCACTTTTCTCCAGTAAGTGACAAACTTTCAGAGAAAAGATACGGGAGCAGCTAAAATAAACATAACACTTACCCCACACACTGAAGAACGATGTATCGGGGGAAAAACCAACAACTTTTGGAAAAACATGCTTCCAGAAGAACATTCAAAAATACCTGAATCTGATAGACCCTACAGCCGACAAGAGTTTATTTCTACATTTGCTAGAATTTCAAAGTTTGAAGTAGCTTTATGATCAAGATTATGAGGAAAAGCTTTCGGACACTTTGCAAACATCATCCCTTTACTATACATCTACCACATTTTCAATTTCAGTTCTATTTATTGTAGCAAGATGTTGCTATCTTGTTTCATTTTCAGGCATATATATTAGGATGCAATCATCTGCAACATACCTCTAAGAACCGGAAAGGATTATAATGGCAAAACAACAATAATACGAAGCAGATTGGGAGCTGGAAGTCTTGGGTCCAATAACCAGTTCTGCAGTGGATTCTTACCAATGGAGAGAAATTCCCTGCTCTCATGCTTCAATTTATGCAGTTTTCTCCGTTTTAATATGCTTATGTTAGCGAAGATATTTCTGTAGAACTGAAATCCCAAACCCTGACTGATGAGCACATAGAAACTGGGAAATCAAAGCTTTTTTTTTTTTTAAAAAAAAAAAATAGCATACCTGTGATAAAAGAGTTAAAAGCACCTAAAAAATGTTGGAATGACTTAAACTGAAGTCAAAAGAGTGCTCTGTGCTGATCCAGCTGCTGATGGCTCTGCAGGAATATTCGAATCTCGCATTTTTCACAGCACCGGGATAGTGATCAGAACATACTTCTCCAGCTCTCTAGATTCACCACTTCGAAATGAAAGTCAAAAATCTACAGGAGGCAGCAATAAAATGAATTATTTTAAATTACCCATTGTTACTGTACCCAGTTGGTGAATAGAGCCAATCTGTGTAAGAAATGCTGTCACAGGAAACCCTGACTATTATCATTCAAAAGGACCCAAGAAGGGACCCAATGATGTTCTGCTAATAATTGTCCAGAGAGCAAACAGGCACTCGGTTCTGAGGGCTGAGGTCATCGAACACAAAGTGGGGAGGAAGCACTTTTACAATGAAACTTCAGAGTTACCACCTCTTGTTAGAGAACCCCAGTTAATAACTGCAGCTGATTACAGCCTTCATTAGCGTCATTCAGCATCCTGCTCAAAAACACAAACCTGGAACGAGATCGTCCTTCACACAGCTGAGCAAGAAAGGGTAAACCTGGTGGCCAAGAAGCCCTCTCTCATTAATAAAGGAAAGCTTGAGACCAAAAAGACACCAAAAAGAAATTAACTTTCTGAGACATTAGCTTTTTGACTTCTACTGCCCTGTGCAAGAATGCCGTGTTCTTTCTGCAAGCTCTTGGTATCTTCCTATCACCTTTCTCAGCAAAAAAGGAGTAGTTCCTTCGTTTAGATCTGGTCTGTAAATGTTTCATGTGACTACACATACATTGATCTAAAAATCAACATCAGAACACAAGAACAAACCCTAAGGAACACACACTTCGGAGCTCATCCAAAGCCCAGATTAATTATGGAAGGAATCGGAACTTGCTGGAAATTATTTTAAGAAATATTATACTTATTTAATCATATGTTTGTATTAAGGATATATATAATGAAACCCTTTATAAAAATGCTTTAGATATGCTAATAAACAGCACATAAGGGAGCCCTGAAAAAAAAAAAAAAAATCTGTCTGAGCAGTTTATTAATAATGCTCCTCTCATTCTTGCTCACTTACGGTGCCTTCCGAAAAGTGAAATAAGCTACTTTAACTTGAACTTGTCAATTTAACTCTGGCCTCTGCAGGCTAGATGGGAAAGCACATATTTACACACACTTAGCAAGCCAGCCAAACTACTATGATCATCTCGCAGCACAATACAGTGTAAAAAATCAATTACAACTCATGTACAATATCATAAAATTAAAATTTACAGTAATTACATCTTTGGGGGCTAATATTGTCATACTCTCTAGTAAACAGTACTTAATTCACAGGAAGACTGAAAACAACAGCTCATGTGAAGGAATGGATCTTGACTCTAAAAGCAAAAAAAAAAACAAAAAACAAAACAACCAACAACAAAAGCACCACAAATCAGAAAAATACAAGATACTCTCAGTCAGTCGCAGTGCATTTTTGAAGAGCTCTCACTTGAGTGAGGAATCAGTTCGTGGCTGGCAGTCAAAGCCCCTATTGTTCTGGGCTTTGCTCTTTTCAGTTGTCACACCCAGGCTGCCAGCCTCCCTGGAAATGAAGCATTTACAGAAGTAGCAGAGTTAACGAAGGGACCGAACGGAGAGCTAATTTATTCTCTGAGCTTACTGTACGTGGTGCAAAAACCAAACCTGCCGTGACGGCGGAGTGACCTTCTATTTACTGACTGACCAGATGGCGAGAGTTACTGACTTCTGGGAGCCTCCAGCCACCTCCACCATCTGACGGCTGTTTGGGGAAATCAAATCAAAGGTCTCCGTGCAGTCTTTAGCCTACAACCCTCAGCATCACAAGACCATTGTGTTGTGCCCTTAGAAGAACACGCTGCCGGGAAAGGCAAGGAGGGAACAGGACCCAAACCCTTGGATCCTCACTCAAAAAGGGGTTTTTCACGGCAGAACCGGGACACGTGAGAATAGAAGAGCGAGGAGGTTTGTGCACCTGCTGCCCAGGCCCTATCTCTTTTCCTAATGACTAAGTGAAGCCAGCCTCCAGGGCTGTCAATCTGGCACCTTTAGTAACTCACACAAGCGCAAAGTTCTCTAAAAATAAATAACATGAAAAGAAACGCAAGTTCTCTCACTAGCAGTGGTTTTGACAGGTATCTTGAATAATGTTAATTTTTCCACCTTTTTTTTTTTTTTTTTCCTCCCTTAAAAAAATACTAGTTGAATCACCAATTATTTTGGACAGTTTCTAAAAACAAGCACACATGGAAATAACCCAGTACATCGGATTGATGGCAATTGAAAAAAATTATACTAGAGGGGTGTGTGTTTGCATGCATGGACAGAACATTTTTATTTAAAAAATGGTATCAATGTGCAGCCCTAATTCTTGTCCCATTTCCACCAATGCAAATCAAGAGAAATTCCATTTGACTAAGCTCACTTACACTAATGGAGAAAAGGCACAAATTAAGTCAGAATCGTAAACTTGGTTCCTTGTATAAAATACAATGGGCCTGAAATTGTTTTACATCAGTTTTATCAATATGATTTTACTAGCAGCAGTGAAATAGCTCATCACATACAACAGGAAAAATAAGATCAAAATTAGGCTGGATGTATTTCCGAACAGCAAACCCCTATAACCTCAAGTCAGATCCTGAATGAAGACAGACAAGAAAGAAAAATACCAAGCCAGAAATGGTGTTTAGAACTGTATATTACTGAATGTTACTAATGTTTTTTTCAAAATTAAGATCTGGATCAAAATTTAGTTTACTAGTGTATGTTTTCTGTATAGTATGTACATATTTTATTAACACACACCAAAGAAGCAGTGGAATAGACGTTCTCTGTGAACAAAATCTGCTCTGGCATTAACAGAGTTATTCCCAGTTAATACAGGTCTGAGAAGCATATTTGAATCCCAGTATGGCATGCTTGCGGGTCTATAAAGAATAACTTTGGGGAAAAAAATAGCAATACAGCTTCTCATTGACTAGAAAGTTACCATTTCAGCTCTCAGAAAACCATTTGCAAATTTTACAATAGCTTGAGGATTCTTGCAAAACCCAAAATAGATACAAAGCTCGATCCCTTGCTGGTATGCAAAGCAGGAGAAAGAGGCCAGGAAGGGACTGGTAAAGTCAAGCAAAAAAAAAAAAAAAAAAAAAGCACAGGTTGAATGTCAGGGGGAAAAAAAACACTGAATGCTAAGAAGATAAAATAATGGAATAATTCTGCAGGAAGATAATATTTCCTGGCACGTTAAAACTGTCTGTTGGTAGAAAAAAGGGCTACTGGGAAAACATTCTTTCTCAAAGCAAAAACTTGACATTAATGTTGCAAAAGAAGGACTAAGCAAGATTTATGAACTGTTGTGTTCAGGCTTCTACTGAAAATTTAAAACACCTAGGACAGACTACTCTGTTCTTACAGCTAGTCACACTAGTGCATTAAGGGCTATTCTACATTCCTGTGTTGGTGCCACCTTAGCACAGCCCACAGAAGAAAAAAAAATAAAAGGCAACAAGCTGGAATAAGCCAAGAATGCAAAAAGGAGAGAATATCCTTCATCTTCATGCAGCTCCCATTCCCTGCTCACGCGCAACAGGTGCTCCATTTGTGCAAAACAGTTGTGCAAAGCATTTCCCACCCATAAAAAAATATTTACAGAAGATTGAACTAAGCTACAGAACCTCAACATCCACAGACCACCGCAAGTTTAAAGCAACCTTTGTTGACAATACAGTGCCAAATGCTTACACGATCTTATCAGACCTTCCCTTCCCCTCCTAAATTCATGCAGCGTTGTGTTTTTGTTTTTTTCTTTAAGAAACAACAGAAGATTGAACTAAGCTACAGAACCTCAACATCCACAGACCACCGCAAGTTTAAAGCAACCTTTGTTGACAATACAGTGCCAAATGCTTACACGATCTTATCAGACCTTCCCTTCCCCTCCTAAATTCATGCAGCGTTGTGTTTTTGTTTTTTTTTTTCTTTAAGAAACACGCTGTATTGCAGAGATGAAGGATGAGGATTTCCTCCTTTCCCCCAAACACATGCAGAGACACGTCCCCTCCAGCTCCTACAGGCAGAGACTTCCCAGTGCCCCAAAACCTCCCAACGGCGCGGCGTTGTGCGGGTGGCACGTGCTTACCTTGCTGGGGGGGACCAGGGACGCCAGATTCGTTCTCCCCCATTTCTAGATCACAATAAACTCCCCCCCTGGTAAGGACCCAAGCCGTTTGATCAAGTTGACTCGGTTGCTGTGCAAGTTTTGACCTCCTGACTTTCGACTGCGGCGCGGTAACCGTATACCTGACTTTCTTCTGTGAATAATTAGTACCCTGCTTCCCCAGCTACCTGGGCTGGCCTGACCTGTTTCTCTATAAACTGACATCATATCCTTTGATCTCCTTCGATTACCATGTGCTTCAGGGCAAGGCTGCTTTGTCTCCTCTTGGACTCTCCCACCCTTTCCTTTCGCTTTCACGCAGACAAGGATCTGAAGACTATTTTCTCTTTCCCCGGCAGGTGTTTTAGTCAAAATGCCAACGGTGAGTTTGCAACTGATTTTAAAGATATTCTGAATTTGCATTTCATAGGGAAACTAAACGGTAACTATCAAGCCAATCTCTGTGGGAAGGGAACTCTGAGCCCCAGCTCTCCTCCCGGGAGAGGGATGATCCCGCAGATGCGGTGCCCTTTGGCAAAAGGAACCCCAAACCCAACCCACCCATCCCCTCTCTTTCACAAAGATCACCTCCAAGAAAATGTTTTACTTGAACATTGTCCTTTTGAGACCGTTTTGACCGTGTAACAGAAAGGGCTTAGCAATAAAACAAAATGTTATTTTTTTCCTCTCCCCCTCCTTCTCCAGCACAAAGACACAAACTGTTCAGATAATCTTATCCAGCCAGACTTCAAGTTGAGTTCTAAGAAAATATTTGTTCTTTTCTGCTGTGGAGATGAAATGGCAGGTGTCTGATACATTCATGATCAATGTGTTGAACAAGTACACCTGCCAGCTGCAAAGTTCATTCTATTTTAACATTTACATTTGCAATGGCTAATGATAAAAATCAAAGCGAAGCCACAGCACTATTTTATAGGAACAAACAATGACGAACTAAAAGACCTAAATCCCAACGTTGACCTCCAGCTGCACTACGCTGGAAGTGGTGTAACCAATAGCATCAGAAATTTGTGATTTAGTGCTGAGTTTCTATATTCAAACAAGCTTGAGTTGCTCTATATGTAAAAGGACATAATTAAGAAAAACAAGTTTATTTATTAATGAAGTTGTGCACCGCTAAGCAAAATTTATCTGGTAATTTAACTGATGAGACAGAAACATCTGAAGCATTTCTGTCCTCTCTAAACACAAACTCTCCGTCACTTAAAAAACACAAATCTTTAAATAACCTACATTATTATAACTTCTAAACACGGGAGAAAACATAATTATTAGTTTTTACCCTCAATACTGTATTCTGTGATGTCCTCCCCTATATAAAGAGAGATAATAATTCCAAACAAATCACAAGTCTAAGGCAACAAAAATAACTATTCTTCTTAGCTACTGAGTACCACACTCTCCTTAAAGAGTAAGATTCTGATTTGAGGCTTTTAGCACCTACCAAAGTATTTTGTAGTTTTAAGTTCTAGCATTTTCTCACATCACCTTCTGTTAACTCTTAAATATTTTTAAGAATTCAAGAGATGAGAGTGATAGCACTGAAAATACTTCTTCCTTTGAAACGAAGCCTGCAAAGTGGGAATAGCGCAAAAAGGACTGAAACTCAAGATTTTTCACACTCCCTCTCTTCCAACAAGGACTGATGGTGAGAAATGGCTGGCTTGGGTTTATCTTCCCCTAAAACTGCTTGTTGTGCTCACGTGTGTGCGATGATTTAAACGGCGTGCTCTGCAAAGGAGGAACTCTTAATCCATCCACATTCTCTAGAAAGACCCAAATGTGAAAATGCAGTGGTTTTGTTCTGCTCCCAGAAAAACCAAGAAAAAGTTACTCTACATATTTACCGAACAGTAACTACAATGTTTCTTGATTCTAAGGAGTGCATTTGTCAGGCAGACAATGAATGGGAATATAATTTGATGATGACAGTGATCAGTTCTACAAGAGAAAACAGATCTCATGCTGTGCATCGAGTCACATCAAAGAGATCCCTGCTTCGTACTGCGACTGTCACGGATGACTCTGAGCCTAAGTTTAATGTCATTAGAAATAGAGTGCTCTTCACCAACAGTGTCAAGATTTGCCAGAGGATATGAACATTATCACAAGTTTTTTAGGGTAGCCCTGCACACCTACAGAAAGGCCCTCACAACTGAAAGCCTTCCAAACAGCACAGGCTTCCTGTAAGTGCTGGCCAAAACGCTTTCAGATTCTCATTTCTACTCAAGAATTTAGATATTTTATAGAATTAATGCAAAAAAAAAAAAAAAAAAAGTACTATCAACAGCTAACAGCTGCTGTCATTCTTTGCCAGCGGGAATTAGAAGCCCGAGGGAGTTGTTTTTTTTTTTAAAAAAGGACATTGGATGCTTTTATTAAACAAAAATTTAAATATTTTATAGAATAAAAAAAAAAAAAAAAAAAAAAAGTACTATCAACAGCTAACAGCTGCTGTCATTCTTTATTGGTAACATGTTTCAAACTCCCAAGTGTATTATACATACTCTAAAAACGTAACAAAACGACGCATCAGGGGTTTATTTTTCCCTAAAGAATATAATTTCAATGTTTCAAAAACATGAATAATGAGGTATAACTATTACATGTAAAATTGCACAGATGATACAAATCCTATCTAGAACTGAACTGTAAGCACCAGGAATACGCAGAGCTCTTCTACATAAATGGCTACGATGAGTCTGATCCAGGCTCCGTGAACACGTAGGAGTTGATAACTAAGTGTTTTAAAGTTTATCACAAGAGAAAAGGAGTCCACAAAGTGCCTTGGACTAAACACCTGTGACAGAGTGACGTTTTTCACAGGAAAAAATGACAACTCTTTCACCTTCAACAATGGCAGGAGTTCTAGGAGAAAAGGGACAGTGCACACAATACCAGAGGGGCAGAGACACTGATGTTCAGGTTTTTATACTGCTGGTGTTTGGGGTGGTTTTGGTTACTGTTAGTGATTATTTGTTTGTTTGTTTTGAAGAGCAACACGGTTATTTTATTTTTCCAGGGAAAATGGCACAGTAAAAGGAACGGCATTGTTTGGTTAGCCTCCAAATAACAAGCAGTTGTTTAGCCTTCAAACTCAATTAAAATAGGAAATGGGGAAAAAATATATTTTCTTCTACAGTTAAAAGGGATTAAATACAAAACCAAGGATAACCAGTCTAAAAAACCACAGTGAAACAGGTTTTCAGTGTTTATGCAAATGATGCACTAACGAAGGGGCAGCTGAGTGCCAGCAGGGACAAGACTGAGCCCAACTTACTGAAATGGGGTGTTCACAAGGACTTGAAATTAAATTTCTTTCCTTTCTCCAACAAAGAAGGCTGACCAGTGAGTAAAACCCAAGAAAGACTTACTCCTTCTGGATGAGATTCTCATCCCACATCCCTCTGCCTTGTCCGAGTTTTATTTCCAAGCCTAGTTGGTGCAAACAGTTTTTCACCAGTTACAAAGATTCTCTGGTATAAATCAGACACAAACATCACCACTTTGGAGCTTAATGGGAAACAAAGTATATTTGTTCTCATTTATTTCTAAGCACTAATTACAGCTCGTTACAATTTTTTGTCAGAAAACTACTTGTCATCAGAAGAATATCATTTTGTAGAAATAAATGATTTTATGGTCCAAAGAATTAGCTTTAATCAGCCTTCAATTAAGAAAGTATTATAGGTTCAAAAATGGTTTTGGGTTTTGCTTGGGGTTTTTGTTGATTTTTTGTTTGGGTTTTTGTTTTGGGAGGGGGGAGTTTGCTGGGGGAGGGGAGGTTGTAGGGTTTTTCACTGGTTGGTTTGGGGTTTTTTTGGTGGGATTTTTTTATTTTATTTTATTTTTTTAAGGAGACCAGAAAAGGCTCCAAACTACTACATTGCAACTCACAACATACTAATGTGGACTGAACAGAACCAAGATTCAGGTGTTCAAGACCCAACAGAAGGTGTTTTACCCTCTTGGCCACTTTGTTGGAGGATTGCTGCACGAGGAGCAATCTCATTTTTCAAAAGCACATCCAGCCAAAGGAATTTATTAGTATGCAGAAGAAAACAGGAGTTGAAAACATCCGTGGAGTTCTCGTTATTTCTTGTTGTTTTGTTAATAATGCATCCATTACTTTTCACATTACCTGAATTATGGACAATTGTTCTGTCTCTCCAGAACAAATGTAACACAGTAGAGGGGGATCTAAGGCTACAGTGCAATTTGTGACCCCATTCAATAGCTTTATGGCCATAAGGAAACAACTCCATGTCCCTCTCCGCTCTCAAAGTCCCGATTTGAAAAGCTGAAACACCACCACTTTGACAGCTTTCCCCAACAGAGGTATTTTTCCCTCCCCAGAAAAGAGATGCTTTGTCAAAATATCGTTGCTGAAGTTTCTTTAAATAACTTTTTCCAATCAGTTCCTGCTCCTCAGTTTCCGTGTACTCAGCTTTAGCAACCAAACCTCAAAAATAAATGTTAGCAATCAAAATCAGCAATGACCTCCTGATTCACTTCTAGTGTTTTTAGACTTCCTACTTAATGAAAATATAGATGAGTCTGTAGAAAATAAATAACAACTCAAGCTGACTTCAGCAGCTGAAAGATGAGTGCAGAGAAGCCAAAGCTACAGACACACTAGTACAAAGTCAGTTTGTAAAAGACATAAAAAAGAAAGAATTAGCTTCTCCTTTTTTTCTTCTAATTTGGTCTTTTTGGTATTAAACAAAATCAAATTAGCAAACAAGTCTAAAGAACTGCTGCATGGAGAATGACACTTCATAATCTGGGCCTGCATATAACAGTAATGCAGCGGATAAAACATCTAGTAAAAAGGGTAACAGTTTCCCTGCCCTTCAATCCACTTGATTATTTATAAAAGCAGCGGAATTAAACAAGTGCTTTTTAAACATGCTGTTTGTTTTCCTTAAAAATCTCTCCATGATTTATTTCTGCCTCCCCTACTTTTGATGGATCTTGTAGTTATAATTGAAAGCAAAGGAGAAGTTGAATGACAAAAGTAAGCAGCTTAAAAAAAGGAGAGCAAAAGAGTGAGGGCATGAAAAATGTTTTTCTAATATTCATTGGCAAGAGAGCTAATGCCAGAAATTCTAATACTGACTCCATCTTGCACAACTAAGAAGTAAATCTTACTGCTCTGAGATCACATTAGGAAGCAGAGTCTAAAAATCTGATAGAGGGAATTAAAAGCTGATCAGCTTGAAAAAAAAAATTGCACTTTTTAATCCTTACTCTGCCCTTTTAGAGAAAACGCTTCTTTAACACACTTTAATGGGCGACCTTGCCTTTAGATTTCAGCGAGATGAACACGTCTCCAGCACATCGAGTACAGCTGGGAAGTGTTGTGGTTTAAGTAGGTCAGTTTGCATTCCAGCCACAGATGTAAGCTTTATAGCAAATATACTGTATAAAATACAGTCATTTAACACAGAGATGGATCTTTGAGCCAATGAGGACTTGGACTCTGAAGTATCTTCTACCCCAGCAAATACAGAGGAGCCAGGAAGAATCTTACAGGGGCATCTTCAACCACTAAAGTTTGTTCCAACAGAAGAGCTTTAAAAAATATATATGTCTATAGAAAGATATATATATATATATGTATGTATATCTCATAAAGGATCATCTTGTGGGTGGGTGTGATGTGGTGGGGTGTTGTGGGTTTTGTTTTGTTGTGTTTTGGTATTTTGAGGGGTTTTTTTGTTTTTTTGAGGTTGGACTTGATCTCAGAGGTCCCTTCCAACCATGGTGACTCTGTAAAGAAGCAATACTATGCTACAAATTACCTCACTTTGTGGGACTGCCACATACAGTGGGACAGCCATTCCTGAAACGTCACGAGTTAGAACAAAACTCAGCTTTGTCATCTCACCAACCAGGCTGAGCCGTGAGTCTCTGCACAGGAAGGCTGACAAAGGCTTTTGTACACACAAATGAGTGGGTATATTGACAAAAAGCTGTCACTAAAATGATATTCCTACACCATTTTATTGCTTCCATAGCCAGTAGACTTGCTGCCTCCTTGTGTCAGGTGTGGTCTTCTTCTGAAGATAAATAAACTAATTCCTAACTGATCCCACGGTTTCGCCAGCAGAAAGCAACCTACTTTTTCCTATCACTTCTCAGTTTTCTGTTACTTAAAAAAAAATGTTAATCAGCCCACAAAGGAGCACAGAACATGGGAAGATGACAGCTTTTTTTGGTGCTGACAAGCTGTCAGGTGAGCTCAGCCTCCTCCATCCAGCTGCACCATGCCCTATGCACGTACACACGCAGCCCAAGTTCAGCAGACCCGTAATTCACCATCTCCTCCTCTCCAGTGAGATACTTTCACATCACATCTGCTTACAGCCCTCTGCAGATAAAGCACATCTCATTAGTTTTTAACAGCTACTCTGCAAAATCAGACCATACAAACCGAGGCTCCAATTCTGGCCGGGCACACCGTCTTTGACAGCAACACATTTGATTCTGCTTCAGACAGAATAAATTCTTCCTTTTTCCCAAAACTAGTTAAGCTCAATTATGTACTATAAGGAACTCTCTATAGAAAGCATTTCTAGTATGGAATAACACTCTTCATTGCTGTTTGCCTCTCTGAATTATCTATGCAATACTCCTAAAAAACAGAATGAGCTATATTTTGCTAGAGAGCATAAAGGCAGCAAAATCTTATACTCTCCAACTGAGAAAAAAAAAAGAAAAAAAAAAGATAAATGACTTTTATATTAGCATTGTTTTCCATTTCTCCCCAAATCTGTAATAAAGTTTTATTTTTCCCAATTCCAGTTGCAGCGGAGCACTCCTGGAAAACACAGCTGTTGGCTTTGTATTTACTAGTGTGCAGTTATTGCATTGCTTAATATATTTTCACATTTTTTTTGTTTTAATACAAAAGCAACATAGGAAATGAGATCTCAAACACACTACCTGAGCCCCTTTTTCCCTGCTTACACACCATGCACTTGTTTCACATGCTTTAATCAACAAATTGTCTCCGTATCTCAGGCAGGGCATTATGTAAGGCAAATAAAACAGCAGAGAAGCCAAAATGAAGGGTGAGACATTAATTCTGTGTTAATAATTAAAAAAAAGAATCAGAATCTCAAGTAATGCTCATGGTACACAAAAAAAAAAAAAAAAAAAAAAAAAAAAAAAAAATAATCTTTAACTCTTGTCTGCTCTGGATTGATTTTTCAATGACTTTCTACGTGAGTCCTGTAAGAAAAGCAAAAGCCCAATAGAAATTACTACAGTATGAGGCAGTAGAAGAAATCTAAAGAAAGTGTCAAAACTGGCTCATTTAAAACATCATTTTAAAGCACAATTTGCATAGTTTAAGTTTTCTTAACTGATGTTCCAATGCAATCAATGTGTTACCGATTACAGGTACTGAAGTTTCATAAGCCACCAGCAGGTAGGTATTCCAACAGAAAGCTGAAAACTTTTAATATATTCTACCTGCATTCTTTACAAAATGGCCACACAATCATTTAAAGTTTAAAATTCTGTAATTTGGTTGTAAATAAAAGAATATTTCTGGTAACACTGCAGAAATTGCCCTGACTTTTTTCAACAGCGCTGCACTGTATAGACAGAGAAACTACCATAAACTACCATAAATCTTTTTTAAAATCTTATTGATCCTTACTTATTTTCTTGGTTCAATTATAATAATTTTTAAGGTATTTTGCTGTCTTAGAACCTATTTTAGGGGAGTAAATAGCCAATAATTTGCACATCTTGGACGTGAACACAGCTTCATAAATCTTAAATTTGTAATTTTTTTTCCTTCATTGATACAGTGGATTAAAGCAAAACTTCAACGGCTTGGATGCACAGTCCTAGTGCAGTACGTGGTTCCTTCAATCACAGCTGCTATATTTAAGTTATTACAATTATTTCAGCAGACACTTAAAGGTGCAGATGATGGGAAAGAGCAATCTTACCTACGGCCCCAAGATGCCCTTAAGAGCACAAGTCACCAGGAAACACAGTCCAGAGCCGTTTGCCCAAACTTTGCCATGAATCATCACAAGCTACAAAACATTTCTCAATACCCTGTAGCAAACTTGGGGCACGTAATGTAAGTATAAACCATTAAAAAGATAAATAGTAAGTCAGAAGCTACAGTTTACAACTTGAAGAATGAAGGAGAAAGACCCATTCTGTTAATGACAATCGCCTCAAGGCTTTGGCTAGACAAATTGAAACGTTTCCAACCTTTCACCTGATTTTCTGAGTATCTCCAGTTACAAGGAAGTCACTCCACACAGCGGCTGTTGTGCCTCTGGGTTTGCACGGGGACACGGAGAGAAAACAGACTCCGCAGAAAAAAGTTAGAGGAAAACACTGATTTTTGTCTAGATTATTCCCAGACTGATAATTATGAAGTGGCCAGTAAAAATAACGGATTTCTTTGCAGCTTCCATCAAAACACTTCCATACCACCCCTCTGTATTTTGACAGCTGGTGGGGTTTCACAGTCTGCCAAACGCTCTAAAACGTTTCAGACTTTACAATGACCATTAACAAAAACACCGAACTCAAAAACAAAATAATGGAAGCAAGTGATTTGCAAAGGGCAATTGCTCTTACTACTAGGAGATCTACTACTTTTAAGAACTCCTTAAGTGATACAACTGCAGGTATGTACACATTAACCTCCCTTTTGCCTGGTGGAAGAAACAGGCGGAAAATGCCTTGGTAGATCTCAGTTCCAACAATTCAACACAAGAACCTAAGCTGTTTCCTACAGCTTTGACCTTACCATTAGGCACCAAAACTGTTCCTGAAAGCCAAACGGGCTAAGAAAATGGCAATATCAAAACTGTGCAGCCTACTGGATTGTGCAACCTGGCTCTAATAAGCATCTCCATAAAAAATAAGAAAAAAAGCTTACTAGTTCAATACTCATTTGACGATAACCATCTCCACGTGGTCATGTCCATCCACTTTACCATAAAGGCCTCCTAGAGAAGACCAAGCTAACGAAGGTCACCCTTCATCTCCCTACCAAAGCACTCTGCCTATACAATTACTCTGCAGCAGAAAGACAGGTCTCCAGCTCATATTCATCCACCAGTATTCAAAATTCACTTGAATTGTTGTAAGAACAACTTGTACAAGGTCAATTCTGTCACACTCCTCAGCGCGCACACGGTTCCCAGGGCCTGGCATTATACCGCTGTAGGAAGGGCAACGGAGTGGATGTGTCACTTCAGAACTGGCTTTCAACCACAAAAAAAAAAAAGGCCATCTTCTCAAGGTTGCAATTATAACACAAACATCATCCTTCAGCATTGAGCATATTGATGGTCATGTTCAGAGGGCTCTCAGACTGAGAAAACACAACATTTCCTGGAATTAGATCTAAGAGCTTGCAATTTTAGGTAAATCTCTTACTAAACATGGCCCTCATCTTGAAAGCACAATAACCGCATGGGACAGAATTCTCAACATGTTTTGTTCCTTTAAAACGCTTGATTTGCTTCCATTCTCCTTGTGTTTCTTTTTCAAAGAACGAAATACAAAGAGACAAAACACGGAGTGTACAAATCTAACCCAGCTATGATACAGATTGAGAATAAAAGATGCGAAAGTGCAGGAGTCAGTACTCATGAGCTCAAGAAAGGAGCCAATTGTCAACTCCTATGCACCAACAAGGGCCCTCAGCCCATCCTCCCCACGTTGCCAGGCAACCGTTCCTGTATCCTTAGCTGTATTCATTAGCCATTAACCACCATCAGGCTCCCTTTCTTTTTTCCCCCCCTCACACAGGCTCCTGTACCAAGGGGAGGGGGAAGTTAAACAAGATGACTTCCTTTCTGATCAAAAGTAACATCCCGAGTTATAACAGCTAATAGATTTTAGCCAACCCGCGCAATTCCTATAATTGCTTTGTAGTGAAAGATACAGCATGATTATAAGGTACAGTTCTTTTAGTAAGAGGGCTCTGTTAAAAGTCAACATTAATAGAAATCTTCTAAAATGCCTATTATTAGACAGCGATGATCTCATGCTGACAGTACTAAAGTGCCCTTTGAATTTGTAAAAAATAAAATAACAGATGACAGCTTTTTAACTCCAGAAGAATGGCATTCAACAGGAGGAAATGCTATTCTAAACCTTCTCGAGATAAATAAATATCAATTGATCTGATAAGTAGAAATGTGTTATCTTTAATGTATTCCATGGAAACAAAGCAATACTTCAACCACTTGAGGAACCGATCCACTGCCCTTAATATCAATATAAATATGTCTCTCCCTCCAAAGCAGCACTTTCCTGCCTGCCCATCCTCAAGCTACGGGTTAATTCCACTTGTGGGCACTAGTAGGTAAGGTACGTGGCCATAAACTGAGCTAGAAAACGCAAATGGAGTTGATGAAAACTCTCTCCCCTCCCCAGTTCCAGGTTAGCTTCAGCCAGAGTATCTCATCCTCATCCTCTTCCTCCTCCCATGGCAGCCCAAGCACCCGTGGTGGAACAGGGGCAGTGGTTGGGCCCTGCCTGAGGACAGAGGGGAAGAGACACTCTTTCAGCAAAAGTTCTTGCTCGTACAACCTTAATACTACCACGGAATAAGCCTATAATACATGCTTGGTATTCCAGTTATTCTTGTTATCTTGCTAAGTTTCCACAAGACTGAAGTTTAATAGAACTCCTCAAGTGAAGAAAAAATATTAAAATATTGAAAAACTTATTGCAAAGCACTAAAAAACATCATACATTGCAAACCCCACAATTCTGCAAGAGAGAAACACCAGCTTTCTGGTCATGCTGTGCAGAGGTCTCTCTTGAACATACAACTCTGACTAATTTAGAGGAGTTCAGTATTTCCTAAAAATAAGACATCTTGGCCATCTGTGAATCCTGAATTACTATGGTATTTCCCAAGTATCCCAAATTTTAGTTTTTAACACGCACTTATCTAGAGTCTTACTATAGGAGTGTCTGTATTTAAACACTGTTCAAATCAGAAAATTAATAGCAAATTATTTAAATAACTGCATAGTCCTTAAAAAAGACTTCCAACTCTCATTCAATTAGAAGAGGATCACAATTCCCACGCTAAAGGAGGTACAACCAAGCCCACAATAGGGTCATTAGGTAGAAGAAAATTATAAAACAAAACAAAATTATTACATACACGCAAGTAATTAACTGTTCAGAAAATTATTAAACTAATTATTTTCTTCAATGATTGTGCAAACACAACAAGCTTGCCACATCGTACCACGGAACACAGTAAGTTAAATAATTCTGGAGGAAAAAGACTAAAGATATGCAGTGTTAGAGGATGCATTTTCCATATACATGAGAAATCAAAGTGTATACATACATAATGAAAGCTGTAGACTGCTGAAAATTAGTCTCTGGTTTGGCTCTTAATTTCCTACAGATATTTAATTACCCCTTCCTCATTTTCACTGCCTCGCTCTCTACACCAGGAGTATGGTACCATGAAAGTAAAATTAAGGGGAACAAAAATGTGAATTCCCATTCTAGCAATTTGGTTTGCAACTGAGCTCAGGAAATACAGGAGCTAGAGTTGCAACCCAATTTTCAATTATTTATACTTTGCTGCCTTCATAATTTCACATTTTCCATTCAATTATAGTGATCTCTCCTTCATATGCATATTCAATTTTTAGACAAAACCAGACACTTGCCAGGGTGCTGTGTAAGACACAAGATTTCATGCCACTGACTGGCATTTTGTTTAATTACTGAAGCCTGCCCCAAATTACTGGCTCATGCTTACACTTTATTTTGACTAAATATTAAGCTTTGCAATTTAACTCTTTAAAATACTTTCGTTCTTTCTTCTGAGCACATAATACACTCACGTTTCTTTCAAAAAGAACAATTATGATGAGAAGATAAGTTAGAATAGGTGCTTGTTACATTTTTTTTTCCTTTACCTTAAAGCCAAGACGGAATCAGTTGGGTAGAGACTTTTTCACGAAGGCATATTTTCAATCTGGCCTCAGTGTTAATTCTCTGCAAAAGAAGAAACATCACGTTTTACAATACCATAGGAACAGCAATCTAACCATTTGCAATGATGCAACTTGTAAATATAAATAGAAGATACATTTTCCTGACACAGCAGCAAAGTAGAACATCTTTTTAAACGTGCTGGTACTTATGAAGTATTTTTCTCATTTAAAGAACAAAAGTGGCTGCCTAAAATGTCAAAACCAATGCCCTTGCATCCAGCAAGGTCTGGTTCAGTGGTGATGGTTCTGCTCTACTACAAAACAATGGACAATGAACAACTGCCTTGTTTATCCAGCAGTAAAACAGAAGTGTTCCTATTGAAAAAAAAAATACTGGTATTCTGATCATTTCAAATTTTCACCCATTTCCCACTAGCAATCTCATTATCATCCACATAAATCTCCCTTCTCCTTTTAATGAAACTCAAAAGGTGTCAATACATTCCTTCGCCAAGCACAAGGAGGTAGCTCAGTACATATTTAAAGAGTCTCTCCAAATATCACTGCAGTTCAGTAGTAATCAAAGCTTATTTTAAAGATTCTACAGAAAACTCCACTAATAACCCTCCACTGCTGCACTACATAAATTATAAAACAAAGGCCAAAAAATGATCAATAGCAACCAAGTTGCAATGTAGTGTAAACACAATCATATCGGGGCAACAAAGAAGCAATCTTAGGAAAAACAAAAAGAACAAAAAAAACCACTGCAGCTTCATTCAGTCCCACTAACACCCACGATGCAGAACCCACTGAGCTCCTCCAATACCCCCCTTCATTTTGAAGGCCTGCAGCCACAGCACTAATCCCAATTAACAATTATGCACTGGATTAGCAGGAGTATGGTTTCCACCTCCCAAACACTAGGTCTTCCCTATAAATTTTACTGATCCAACAGAATGGCTGTAGCATTCACACTGAAGCACACAGATAAGAAGGTGGGAAAGAGCAGATGGGAGATGGAGAGGCTTTGGGTGGGGGAAGACCAGGCTTTTACATCTTTTCCTCGGTCTGCATTCAGAACATATAGTTATCCAGTTATCCTTTAAATAATGGGGAGAATAAAAGGTAGAAAGTAAAATTTTGAAATATATGTTTGAATTTGTCATCTGGAGATAAATTATCTTTAAAATAAACCCACAACTGATGGTACTATAACTATTCATACTTAAATGCTGTTGTAATTGCCTTGGAGGAAACCCTGCAGAGTCACAATTCATAAAAACAACAGGAAGAAAGACTCTTTATCTTTGCAGATTTGAACCTTGTCAGAGACACACAAAGTAATTTGGGTTGGGAGAAGCCGAAAAAGTCAACTGCTTCAACACCCCCAATTAAAGCAGGAATAACATCAACATTAGATCAGGATGCTCAGAGCCTTGTAAAGTCAAGTAAAACTAAGAGGAAAATACCAGTCCTAAAGTAGACTCATGTTTTGCCCTTCAAAGACCTGGTCCCCTTTTCACAAATACAGTTGACAATGAACTGCAGCAAAGCAGCAAAAAGTTAAAATGAAGTTAAGGATGGATTTCCTGAGTTCCAAAAAGCACATTTCCTTCACAGTCATAAATACAATATTGTACTGCTTTTCTGCAAAACACCACCTTTAAAGTATCCAAGCTCATGTAAGCACACGTTACAGCTATGGTCTTACCGGGCAAGAAGAAAAAAAAAAAAAAAAAAAGAGGATAAAAAACATAAAATCAGGCCTTTCCCTGGACCAGAAAAAAACTTAGTTGCTCACAGGTCTCAGATAAAAGCTTCACGTTAAAACATTTTATCTGTCTTACATTTTTACTGCTCAAAAGATGAACTATGAGATTAAATCCAACTTTCTATTAAGCTCTAGAGATAGCCACATGCCACGCAACTCATAAGACTTTAGGGTTTGGACATCAGTAGTAGATATTGAATATATGAGGGAAACATTTCAAAAAGACATTAACACTAATAGGGCTTATATATGTGTACCAAGGGAAAAATAACTGCTAAGTTATGATTCTGCTCAGTCATGATCCAGAGGTACAGAAAGAAGCCAACGGTACAATTCCAGAGAATTCTAAGAGATTCTCCTGAATTTGCCCACTTAGAAGAATCTTTGATTTCTTCCAAGCATCTACTGAGAAGAAAAAAAGGAAGAGAGGGGGGAAAAAAAAATAAAGGTCAAATCATAAACTAATCAAACTCAAAGATTTTTGTGTTTTACCAGTTTGAAGAACAAGTGCAGGGGCAAATTTAGACAACATGTAATGATTTATTTTTTTTTTTAATTGAAAACCAGAGGAAAAAAGCACACAGTGAACCCTAACTCTTTCCATAAAAATTCACCAGGTAATAGTTTTGCCTGGTGCTTTGCGTTTGGACAGTCACAGCATTATTTAAAATATGTAGATTTTAAGGCTCTTGTGTCACTGTGACTAATAACTGCAGGATCTGCCCCTGCACCTTCTAGATCCGCAGTTCAAAAGGGGACAATACAATTTGTCCATTTACACAGGAACAATGAGATTCAGGATTCAGTGGAAAAAACCCCCATGTTTTAGTTTTCCCTTTTACCAGAGATCCTGATTTCATTACTGACCACGTTCCTGTGCAGGAATTGATTTATTCATAATATACTATTTTTGTCTATTTTTGTCCATGCCACCTGTATCTTTTACTTTTACACAGCCAGCAAAAGTACAGATGATGACTGAAGCATTAGCCCAAGGAAAAATATCCCGTTCACAAATCCTGGAGAAATGATTTTCTCCTCAGCAAAGCTTATATTCGAGAAGATAAGTATTTTTGCTGGGAGAGAATGCTGCAAATTAGACCAGAAATCCCATCTGACTTCAAATCATAATTCCCGTGTTTCACATGAGGCTCAGGAATCGGCGGGTACAGAGGGAGGAACACAACAGCTAACGGATTAGACGCTGTCACTTATGATCTATCACCACACTTTCTCGGATTATGAAAATGAATTTTTCCCAGTAGTACATTTTATGCTTGACAGATTACAGATTGGTTTACACATCCGAAATCGGAGCACTCGGATTTTACAAAAGTTCAGGTCCACTGAGACCAGCCTTTATTATCTGGGTTTGACACGACTTACACATCCGAAATCGGAGCACTCGGATTTCACAAAAGTTCAGGTCCGCTGAGACCAGCCTTTATTATCTGGTTTGACACGAGTTAAGAGAAACACTCAACAAGACAATGCCAGAGACACTTCCAGGCAATGAAACGGGTGAAGTCACAAACTCCTTAATGATCACTTCAGCAAGGCTGAATCTAACGCTTTTTCCTTGACTATAGGGCTGGCTCAGAAAGGTCATTAGACTATTATATTCACTGTTATGTAGAGCAGCACTATACACATGCAAAGTTTCTATAGCAACACTTCCTTAATTCACTCTTTAAGCAAAACACCAATTAGCTTTTTATTATAGCCAATTAAAAAAATCTGCACG
This sequence comes from Calidris pugnax, assembly GCF_001431845.1. Taxonomy (NCBI): domain Eukaryota; kingdom Metazoa; phylum Chordata; class Aves; order Charadriiformes; family Scolopacidae; genus Calidris; species Calidris pugnax. The sequence continues at coordinate 3,713,581 of NW_015090811.1, read as the reverse complement.
CTAATTGACAACCTCTCTGCTCAGAATTTAAGCTTATGCAAAAGAAAATTGCAGTGAAATTTTCTGTGGTAATAGCTTACTTCCTATTCTTCCTTCTTAACAGAACAGTAAATTATTCTTGATAGGAGCTGAACACTTATTTTCAATTTAAAACGTTTAGACACACAGAAGTAACCTATCCTGGTATGCCTTAAATCTTAGCAGAGCCTGAAGATTACAGGTTTCAGACAGGCAACAGAAATGTAATCAACTGACTTATTTCTGCATCGCAGGAAATTGGGCACAGGCCTGTGCACCTGGAGATCCCGCAAGAGGCAGCCAGCAAAATGTTCCTCTCTCTGAGCTTTAAGCGCCTTGAGCCAAGGGAGAAAGATAGCAAAAAAACACTCCAAAAAGTCAAATTCAGTAGGGCAGCCGAGACATTTTCATTTCCTTCTTAATACCTATTGATGGTTTTCTCAGATGTCTTCTACACAGCTGGTGATGACAGCTTCTTTGTATGTCACTTCAAGTAGCAAATATGAAGATATATTAGTCAGAAAACAGTCGGCAAGTACAATATAAAAAGAAACACATCATGATGCAGAGTACAGGAGAAGCAATCAACAACAGAAGCTAAACCTTCGTTCTTGGTAAGATGTTCTGCAGGAAGCTGAATAAAAAATGTCATTCCACAGGTTTTTCCCTGTGAGATGTGGGGATTCACCTTATTAATAAATAAATACACACGGAACAAAGCATCTGATGGTTCCTCTGACAAGCTTGGCATGCCCCGATCAAGAACTAATGGTACTTGAGGTCTCAGTAGGTCTGCTGGTTCTTAAGGACAAATCTACAGAAACTACTTCTATTCTCATCATCTTACATTTACTCACACTGTCCCATACCACAGTATTAGTATAGAAGCTTAAGGCATCTGGTAAGTTATGTAGGGACATTAAAAGAGTTTCCCTTGCAAGGCTAATGAAAAGGAAGAGGGGTTAAAGAGGTCTCTGAATCCTACCACTGTAGAGGAGAGAGCAAGGTATTCCCACACATGGAAGAGTCCACTATTTGTATAACCTTGGAGACCACTATTTGTATAATCTTAGAGACAGAGAAGATGCTGCAGCATGAGAAGACCATCTGCTGCAAAGTCAATAGGGTCTGGAGTAGATCTGGGCTCTGCAATAAGGACACCAGAGGTAAGGGACTAGGGTTAAGCAACACAGCTACAGGCTTTTACTCTTGGTTCTTTAGAGAGGCAAACTCCCTAACACAGCTCACTGAATCACCCGAAAATGGTAGCACATTCAAACTCAGCGCCTTCCAAGTGCAAAAACACCACTACCTCCTGCAGAGAGATTGTGTTAGTCATAAAATCATAGACTTGCCTGCGTTGGAAGGGACCTTTAAGACCATCGAGTCCAACCATCAACCTGACACTGACAAAACTACTAAACCATGCCCCTCAGCACCACGTCTGCCCAGCTTTAAAATACCTCCAGGGATGGGGATTCAATCACTTCCCTGGGCAGCCTGGTCCAATGTTTGATAACCCTTTTGGTGAAGAAATTTTTCCTAATATCCAATCTGAATCTCCCCTGGCACAACTTGAGGCTGCTTCCTCTTGTCCTATCACTTCTTACTTGGAAGAAGAGACCTGCATCCTCCTTTCAGGGAGTTGAAGAGAATGAGAAGGTCTTCCCTCAGCCTCCTTTTCTCCAGGCTGAACAACCCCAGCTTCCTCAGCCACCCCTCACAAGACTTGTTCTCCAGACCCCTCACCAGCTCCATTGGCCTACTCTGGACCTGCTCCAGACCCAGTACACAGTGTTACACACAGAACAAGTACTAATTGAAACTAATGCCATCATTTATAGTCCCAAGGCTTTGAGAATTTCTCCTCTAGTAAGGCCAGCACCTCACCAAAACCCATGACGGTTCACATATCTCTTCAATGTATGAGTGTCACTCCTCTGCCCTCAAAGGGAGGAGAGAGGCCCATGTCCCAGCACAAGATCTGTTGGTCACAGCAATGCAGTAGTGGATACCTCAGAGCAAACAACTTAGCTTTTTTCTCCTTTTTCATTGTTTCAAGCTTTCTGCATTGGCATTTCAAGCCTTTTAATAGTCCAGCGAGTGGGCCTATCCCTGCCAGTTACACGTTACACGCACATGGAGTGTATTTGAGGAGAAGGTTTAGGGCAAAGTTGTCCTCAACAGTCACGTCCATGTCATCAGGCAAGCGGTGAGTGATGCGAAACCACAGCTATCATTTCTGCCAGTTTCTTCCTTGCCAAGAAACCACCTTCCAAGGCCTAAACTATGAGCCTAAAAACCAGCCATGCAGACATCCCAGCCTTGGGAAAAGCAGTTGACAAATCCACACAATCAGGTAGGTGTAACGCTTCTGCTCGGTATTTCCTGTTATTATGATCAGCATCCAGAGAGTCCTCCTTAAAAGAACAATTTTCACATTCAGTTGCAGGTAAGAAAGTGAGCTATATTCCACTTTAAGACTTCAGAAGCAACATTTTCTTTTTTTTGATTGACTTTTTTTTCTTTTTTTACTGTTTCACAGGAGGGCTTACTGCAATTAAATTGTCTTTGTCTAAGTATAAAAGCTCAAAATATTCTGTTATTTCCAAGAAGTAATGGGATGGCTTTGTTGCATATCTTAATTACTCTACCCACTGTTATGACCTACCATAGAAGCAAATTAGAATAATAGTCTTGGCATCATTGTGAGCATGGATTTTTCAACAGTTTTGAAACATCCTTTTTGACTCCTTTCATTTACTTTTCTGATTTTGAAACACATAAAACATAGAAGCATGATTGCAGTGAATTTTGATAACTACCATGGATTTCTCTTACTCTCTGAATGAAAAGGATTTCAGAAAAACCTTCCATCCAAATATATCTGTCCAATTTCTACACAATCCTCTTTAGGCAATAATATTCAACCAACAAAAAGAAGAATTTAAAGAAAACCGTAATTTTCCCACAAAATTGTTCAACCTCTGAGAAGAGTTGGCCATCTCAATCCAAAGTCTGAACACAGAACCTGAAAGCAAAATGACTGTACAAGAGATACTTTTATTTTCTTCACATCTGGGTGAAGAAAGAAAAAGTATCAACTTTATGAACTACTCCAGATATCTGAAGTTACTACCCCAAACCTAAGAAAACTCAGTTTTTATTGCAATGTTTGAAGTCATTAAGGTGTTATCCAAATAATGCTATTTCAATACTGGTTTTATTCTTGGTACTCTATGAAAATTGTATGGCAAAGTCTCTGGCTTGCAATCAGATCAAACAGTAAATACTAAAAGGTTCTGCTTCCTTTGTGCTGTCACTACTTTATTTACTAGAAGACTGAAAGTTTGCAGTAGATTCAGTATTTCTTAGGAAACTTCAACCTTGGATTCACATTTGCCACATCCGTAAGCTCTCAGATCAGAAACCCTGAGCAAATACAAGAGAATGTTATGGTCACTATCAACTTCTCAAACCATGGCACAACAGAGAAGTTATTGTATCTTCTTAATTTTCATAAAGTCTCCCCAAACTCATGCTTTCTTATCAGGCAAAATAAATACAACAAATCTCCAGTCTTGCTACTGAAATTACCAGCTCGTACCTACAGGCGATGATATAAATTTTCCAATTTCATCATTTCAAAGTTAAGATCAAAGACCTAAAGATACGATAGATTAAACCTGGAAAAGAACCAAGCGTGTCCAAGGATCCCTCCATCTCACAGTCAGGAAAATTTGGCCAATTAAGAAATAATCAAGCATTGAGGAAAATACCATTAGAAGTTTCTAAGGAGGAATAACACTAATAAAACAACCCAACCCATCTCCTCCATCCATTTTCTTCCATCTCAAACTTCCAGAAAGCACCTCGTAATAATACTTTACATCTTCTTGTAGTACGGGCAGAGCAGCATATATTGATATTATATGTATGAGAAAAATCAATATATGCAATTCAAATCTCAGCAGCACACGCAGTTTGATGGATGCACTGCTCCAGTTAGTGCCAGGCTGCAGCTGGGAATCAACAAACAATTTCAGAGCCACCACCAACTCTTGTAGAACCTGATGGGTCCACTCTCCACTTTTGGTCCTCAACAAAGGACTGGGAAGAAGGAAGAGCAAGTACAACTCACTACATGGAGAGAAACAGGGATCCTATGATGGCATTACACTTTGAGATAAAAAAACCTAAGTTTGCCTTTAAATATTCAGAGAAAAATAACTAAATATCTACCACTTAAATCAAAGGGCAAAGACGGTTGCTTTGAATTGAAAGAGGAAGCCAAAGAAAGTGGGTTCAGTTACAAAGTTCCCTAATAACAAGCAGCAGAACGGTGTCGATTTTTTGGGTGGAAGAAGCTGTTATCTGCCTTCCCCGCTCTTAATGGGATTCCCTGGGGGCTCTTTTTTACCAATTTCAAAAGGTCAGTTGCTGTCTCCAAGTGCTTTTTGTCAAAGTTAAAGCCACAGTCTACTCTCTGATATGGAGATAAAAGTAATATTTGCTGGTTTAGTCCACCCCAAACTGAGAATAAGGCCCGTTGCAGTATTTCAGAGCAGCAAGTGCAGCAGCAAGATCAGGGTGTGCAACACAAAATGACCGCAGTAGGGTAATATTCTGAAGGGGAACAAAATAATTTATAATGCTATCTTCAGTGATACATTTCACTTCCAGCTTGATCCAAAATGCACTGAATTTTGTAGAATTTCTGCCAATTTTAAAAAGTTTTGGAATACATCCTTTACTTCCTCTGAAATTGTATCAAGAAAGTAGTATGAGTTTATCAAGTTTAGTGAGCACAAATACTGTATTTTATCATTCAGGTTATCTCCTTTAAGGAGAAGGAAGGTTCAAACACTCACTATATTCAGACACAAGAAATAAAACAAATGAGAGGAAGGCAGATTTTTCAGTGACAAAACAAAAACAACAAGTTCATCTTCAAAATTACTTGCATTTTCTCCTTTGGCAAACGAAAAAAATAGTCAGATAATATATATTATGTTTTTACTTTTAGTCTCATCAAGATTCCTTCCAGTTGTTAAAAGAAGGTATGTCTCTCTATATATAAATAGATTAAATCATAAAAAATAGCAAAAAGTCAATTTCCAGACTTTACAACTATTTTCATCTAATAATTTGTTGTGTTTTGCAACTGCCAAGTTATAAACCTCACCAAAACAGGGTTTATTTTAGTACGGTTCTAGATAATTGCCTGTCAGCATTTTTATTAAATTCCTTATATCAGCAGAGTTCATAAATTGGCAATAAAAATATATATAATTCCAATGGAAACATACCATACCGGAGGCCCGGGTTGTTTTTAAGTAAGGAGTGAAACCTAGACCGTACCTCTCCATCTTGCCCCAGCGTAGAGAGAGAGAAATTTTACAAACTAAAATAATTCTTGGCTTGTTGGCGAAGGCTGAGCTGCCGTTTCACATGTGCTCACCACTCTTCTCAATCTCGTCTTGATCCTCCAGTTTTGCCTCCCAACTGGACACGTAGAGAGAAGATGGAGCCACAGAGGGCTCCTGAGTCCAGGAAAGGGTGATTCGGCCTCAGTGTTGACCAAGAACATGGAGATGGTTTCCACCACATTTTATCCTTCAGAAGACACCGCATTTAAGTCATCCCATGTTTTCGCAAAGGGGATGAACTTTTTTTCCCTTGCTTCATCAGAACCAGTGAAGCACCCTCCAAAGAGACAACCCTAGTATGGGGGATCACCTTTCTCTTCCTCACTGCATAGGATCAGGAGCACTCAATGCCCTGATTCATAGGATCATAGAATGGATTAGGTTGGAAGAGACCTTTAAGATCATTGAGTTCCAAACCCTGCCATGGACAGGGACACCTCCCACCAGACCAGGTTGCTCAAACCCTCATCCAACTGGCCCTGAAGATTCAATAGGAGAGAAGATTTGCAATTCCCACTGATTCTCCCCGTAGGTTCATGGTTAGGAAGACACACCATGGATAAGGGTTCTACATCTCAGACCTGCCCTTCCTCCTGCTCAGCTTCTGTTCATTGTCAACTCCTGGTTTTCATCCTCCTTGGACAACCCCAGCACAGGGGTACCCACCCGGTGAACTGCAGGGCTGGCGGCCCACCATCTGTCCATGATTAGAGGGGAAAAATAGGAGCTGATTCATTTGGAACACTTCAGCCACACTGAGTTTTGCTGACTTATTATTGGTCAGCATATTTATTATGCTCGATATAAATAAAACATTAAACATTTTACTCAAAATATCCAGAATAGCCTGCAATTCTCCTGCTTCCTGAGCAAATTTAAATCAGTTTTCTCCCCAGTGGCTTTTTTTTTTTTTCATTATTAAAGAAACAACACAAGGGAAAGCTGTGACTAAGTAGGCCTTTGCTAGAATAAAGGAAGAAAAAAAAAAAAAAGGAATAACCAGGAGATGATACAGACAGGTGAAGTTGTATTAGTGCTATAAGCCACATTTTGTGCTATTGTTCCTATTGCATTATTGTGGTAGTGCAGCTTGTGATGTTGTCAAATGCAAAATCAGATAACTAATAACAGGTTTGCACAATGAGTATTTACACACAACGCTGATACTAACACAATTACACAAATTTCCATTCGCTTATGCTATCAGTTAAATACTCTCACAGGTAAAGGATAAAATGCCTATTTTACAGCAGCGGTTATGAGTTCCTGCAGTCCAGGAGACAAGTATTGCACATGGTGTCTAACAGCAATAACTAATTCTGAAATCTCGTTTGCTTGGTTTCTAATTAAACCCATTGCACTACTGCAATGTATATTTGCAGTTACTGCTGCCAGACTGAACTACGTCACCAGCAAGTACCAATAAAGATCATATTGACTTAAGAGCCTACGTTGCGAAAAATCAATGTTCCAATAGGTGGAACAGAGGCGACATCAGAATTGCAAAATCCTGCGTAGTTCAGCATCCAAAGCAAAAATCCCACCCACCCCAAACCATTCCCCAAAAGAGACTTACAAATGAGAGCAAAGACTCAACAGGGCAGGACACACCTTGGCTAATGATGCAAACCCAACATTCTTGTCCACACTGAAATAAAAAAATACACTTAAAAAAATTCTAAGATATTGTGAAATAAATTTTTTAACAAAATGTAGATATGTCATTGCGCCAGGGGAGGTTCAGTCTGGATATTAGGAAAAATTTTTTCACTGAAAGGGTTCTCAGCCATTGGAATGGGCTGCCCAGGGAGGTGGTTGAGGCACCATCCCTGGAGGTGTTCAAAAGACGGGTTGATGTAGCGCTGGGAGGTATGGTTTAGTGATGATGCTCCTTGTTTGTTGTGTGGGTGTCTATTCTTGTCAGTTAGGTTGACGGTTGGACAAGATGATCTTTAAGGTCCCTTCCAACCTAGAAGATTCTGTGATTCTGCCCCATTTAAAGGCTGTGGAAAGGTGACTTCTCGTTCCAAACACAGAGCTTGATTCTTCACTGGGTAAACAAGGAATAATCCCAGTGGAAATAAAACCTTCTCTGGTGTTGGTGGAGGACAGGGCAGACACAACTACTAGCAGTTCTGTGATTTAAGACTCTCACTGATAATACGCCTGTGAAAAGATCAGGAAAGCTCTGATTGCCTATTATGCACTATTAGGCAACAGATCGATACAGAAACCTCCGGAGGCCACTAACACGCACCGCATGCGGGATTTAACCTTCTGCAGACACACGGAGAGAGCAACAAAAGCTGGGTTTCTGCAGCCCCATGGTCATGGTCTCTGCTGAAGATCTTCCCTCAGGTAGGACACCCATGGCATCTCTCCTCCTCTACCTCACCTTCTTCCTCTCTCCCTGTTACGATTTTTTTTTTCCTCATCTACTAAAGTTCAAGCTTTGACTTTTTTTTTTTTTCTTAACAGGATCATAAATTATCTCTTATTTTTTTTTCTACTGGTTTTCAGGAGATTTCTAGGACAGTTCTCACATCCATAACTCCACCCAGCAGGAACAGGTCTGCTGCTGACACATCTGTAATTTTACCCTGTGAATCTGTTGATTTTAATGCCCCACATCCCAGCCTCTGCCTCACCCCATCGCCCCTCAGAAACCAGTTAACGTATGGCAACAGAGCCATACACAAATACATGGAATTTTGTCCCAAAAAGACTCTGTTTCAGCTACAGGCCTCACCCCATCGCCCCTCAGAAACCAGTTCATGTATGGGAACAGAGCCATACACAAGTACATGGAATTTTGTCGCAAAAAAGACTCTGTTTCAGCTACAATGCCCAATAAACACTTGGCAATAGATAAGCAGCTGTCTCCCTGTTACCTTCTGCTCCTCCAGCTCTACTCACTGCCATTAAACTTCATTTTTAGCTCTTTGGGGCAGAGTTTGGGTTGGGAGACAGGGTTGTCAGCGTGCAGCTACCAAATGCTGCAGACTACAGCTGGAGTCTCTAAACATTACTTTAGATACCAAGAGCAACCAGTTATTTCTACATGTTTTTCAGCTGAGGGCTGATTTTAAGGATGAGAGAATAGAAATGGTTCCTTTTCGAAAGATAAAAGTAAATATTAAGCAGTTCAGATGCTCAGTAAGTTTCTTCACAAGATAGGGATATTGCTTAAAATCACCCTCTCCACCACAGTATTATTTTTATTGAAAATGTGAAAATAAAGTTAATATCTTAGGGATATTGCTTAAAATCACCCTCTCCACCACAGTATTATTTTTATTGAAAATGCGAAAATAAAGTTAATATCTGAACAGTAGCATATGTCACATAAATATATGTGCCAGCACCACCCTGTGAGCCTCACACCACTTTGCCAGTGGAGCTGGGCAGATTTGTGTTATTTACAGTAAGCATAGTTAATAACTTACAATAATCATGTTTAGCATCAAGCTCAGGATGAACTGCTGCCAAACTGATAAACATGGCTGTGAAAATGGATACCTTTGGCATTTGTTTCAAGGTTCATATACAGAAAACCTCACCAGCAGACATACAAAAATCAGAACCGTTTTAGACAAAGACTATTCTGCATATGACTGAATTCATTAATTATTTGAAAATCATAAGAAGAAACTCTGCCTCCAGGTTTGGTGACTGGCTGTTCATTTCTAACACGGAAATAACTTTATTCATTGTGGAAAGGGAGGATACCCAATTCTTTCCCTCTTTTGAAGGGTAAAAATAAGTTTGTAGAGAAAAGATAAAACATCAGTCATTTAAAATAGGTCTTCAGGCATTAAAATGTTTTCAATTGCAACCCCAATACAACTCCCATATGATTCTCCTTCTGCCCAAAGTTAAGTGATCCTTACTATTAATTCATACATTCCCCTACTACAGAAAGGAATCTCCTCTAAGAGTTATTCTTCTAGACATAAAAGTATGCGCATTATAAACAGAAAAATAATAAAAATGACAAAGCAATGCAGGTTTTGAGCACTGGACACTAAAAGAAGAACTGGCAATGAGGCAGAATGAAAAAGAGTGGCAAAAATTAACAACTGTTTCCACATAGCTTACGTGGGTAGCAGTACTGTCTACGTGTTGGGTTGCAAAACTTACCACTGCCTAGCACCTGGTTCCACACACCTATAACTGCCAGATTTTTATCCTGTGTGGTAAAATTCTGAATTTCCCAATCCAAGAGCAGATGTTTCTACACGTTTCCGAAAGGTGATTTCATTATTCACAAACATGAAACCTTACCACAGCGTGACTACTTTCAGGAAAATGGAGTTCATGGACCAGAAGGATTGGGGAGAAGAGGCAGAGAAAACATGGAGGGTCCAAAGAGAGCAGAAACAGACATAGGGAGCAGTGGGACTCTCGGTCAACAATGTTCTCCAAAAACCTTACTGCAGAGCCCAAAATACTCCAAACCACAGATTTATTTTGCTCGCTTAGAGGCAGATGTGAACCACACTAACAAGCTGTGCATCCCTCATCCTTATCTAACATTGATGTGACAAACTACTAGTGGTCTTGCTCTTTCAAAGATAACATGGAGGCTCTGCTTCCAGAAGAAGGCTTCCAGGAACACCGCTAGATGCTGGGCAACTCTGTGGGCACCACTATGATTCTGCCTCGTGTGATTGATTACAATTAGTCAGCCCACCCAGGAAATTGAACAATGACAAAAATGCATTAATATTGCAAAGTCAAGCACTGCACAGCTACAAACTTCAAACCCAGATATATTTATTATTATTTAATCCATGCATCATTCTGCGTCCTAAATTGACGTCACTGGGGATAAAACGGAAGCTGCTGTTGCTTTCTTGCCAGTGCTCCGGTGAGAAAGAAGAGAGAGAAAATCTGATTCAACAGGAAGGCAGCTGAATGAAAGCTTGCAGAGAGCATACTGAACCAGAGGAAAAAAGTACACCATCTTATATTTAATACACAGATATACTACAGAAAGCTGAATCAATATCAAAGATGGATGAAGCGGTTCTGACTCCAGCAGCTGATAGTTGAAACTTCAAATGAAAACATTTCTCTGTTTTGAAACTCTTGGGATTTTTAAGCACTGGAGGAGGAAAGGGAGTGTGGGTGAAGACATGGAGGAGAAAGAGAAGTTTGAAGGACAGTAGGAAACAAAAACAACTTGAAAGTCAAGATGTGCTACAGAAGATGACGGCCAAGTACAGCAACCAGTCGCATGGAAAAAGTCTTCAACTGAGAATACTGATGGGCTACAGGTAAAATAGACCCTGAGCAGGGGGTTATGTGTAATAAAATGTAGTAAACCCGCACCACTAGCATCTGCTTGTGTATGAAAGTACAGTAATATGCATCATCATAAAACTCTAGATTCATACGTGACTTTCATACAAATTTATCACTGCAAACAGTGCAATTGACCGTCTGCCTTCTACAGCTTGAAACTGCTGATGCTGTTTAACCAACTTCTGTCCCTTAAATATTGCTCAATTTCTCTATAAAATATTTATATTAAGCTTCTAGCACAGGTTTCTGCTCAAGGTCCTATTATACTCTCACGAGGAGCTGAGTCAACATGTCACGCTCAACCTTTTCAACTCCCTGTTTGTTTCAGGTTACATAAAAAAGGAAAAACACCGGAAGACACGGTTGCACTTTCCAGTTCTCATTAATGAAAACGTAACTGCAATTAAAGAATAACAGAAGTAGTAACACGTATGCATCAAAAAGTTCTGTTAAAAATACTGTTCATCTCCTCAACTAAATTAAGCTCCAGCAAATGGAAGGTATTGTTCTTATCCCATCCATCTCCTACTCTTCTACGTATCATCCAACTTCAGTGCCAAATGAGATCATTCTACTATAGCCCACACCTGCTGAATAATGGATTGCTTTGACATTAAATGTTCATGCGCAGCAGCACACATCAAGTCATCTCTGCAACCACAGAAATGGGATCTTCCAGTCGCCAGGTTGCCAAGACTTCCCCAAAAATCAATGGCATTGGGTTTTACCCAACGTGTGCTGGGTGTTGGGGGTTTTAAGTTGACTCCAGAGTTTCATGATCTTCAAGAAATCTTCTCTGAAGTTCTTCTTTAGGACTCTTTTATTTCCCTTGAAGGGAAGTATATACAAGGACTCGCATGATTGAGATTACTTGAACATAACCTCATGTTTTTACTGACACTTAGTTATCTTTACCTCCAGGCAAAACAGTGAGGAAACTTTAATGTAAATTATTCAGTAGGTGAAGAATCTGGGTAGAAACCCCAGCTGCAGTATGAAAAACATTTAGAGGATTACAGGTATCTCTGCCATTTATTAAGTTATACTTTCTGGATGTTAGATTACAGGTATATCTGCTATTTATTAAGTTATACTTCCTGGATGTTAGGCTAGTCATAAAGATTAAAACAGCCTGGCTGATTTTTTGAAGAGGAGGCAACTGAGATGTATATGGTTTTATGCTTCTTGAATTTATCCATCTATTTCTGACAATACTATTGCAATGCTGAGCAAAGGAACGCACCTTCACAGCTCAGGGCACCCAGGAGTACCCACATTAGAGCAAAGCCTGGATTCTTTTGTTGTTTTTTTTTTCCCCTTATTGGACAAGTCTAGAAAGGCTAAACTTCTGAGGCTCGGTCTCAATGAATCAGCATCTCAGCTGTTGTAACAAGCACAAACCATCTCTGATAGAGATTCCTCAGAATATGAACCCCTCTTCCTTTACTACCTGATGTTCAGAGGCAAGACAAGTACTTTGCCCTAAACCATCATCATCGTTAGCTAAATATTATCTTATTCCACAGCAAGCTGGACGCTACCAGAGCTGAACGTCACTCACTGTACCCAACACAACTTCAAAATACACACAACAGCACATACCACACCCAGAGCTCTGCCATTGTATCTCACTGCAAACCCTGCCAAAATACACGACGTGACGGAAGAGGAATGCACCAGACAAAACAATAGTCTTAAAGAAAAATTTGTCAAAAATTTAGAACTGTTGAAGCATTCAATAAAATGGCTTACCACAAGAGAGCATACTTGCATACATAAACTGCTCAACAGTTAGGTACTTCCAGCATAGGATTTTAATTTTATTTTTTTTTTAATTAAAAGATGCAGCCGACCTGCGTATCATCATTGAAACCAAGGACTTTATCAAAGTGAAAAGCCCAATTAGCATCAGTCCTCTCTGGATGTATAGGCTAACATATCCCTCATCAGCTCAATAAAAACCCAAGGGTGCCTCTGCTCACCAGAACTGCAAAACTAATAAACAATTTCATTTAATTTGAAACAGACTATGCTGAAATCCAGTTTACCTCAGAGTAACAGCGGATTGAATGCTTTTCTCCAGGGCACGTGTGGAAAAGTATAAAAAAAAAGCAAATGCATGGAAAAGTACACTGAGTAGACTTGCATTTACAAACAGAGGAGGGAGAATGCTGCATTTATCAAATTTGAAAATCATACGCTGCAAAATCTCTTATGAAATGCATTGAAAACATTTCCATAATATCCTTTGAAGTAACTTTCTAAACCGAATCAAAATGGTTGTTTCCAACAACCCAAAAAGTTGTTATTATTATTATTATTAAGAAAGTGCCACAGCTTCTCTTCTAATCAGGAATTTGTTCTGGTTGTTTCCATCACCACCAAACGGACCATCCAATGGGAACAAACCTACAAACTGGGAAGAAACTCCAGCATTTTGTAGGGGAGCTTTGCATCACTGGAAATAAAATGCCTTTCCAATTACGATGCTATTACTATTGCTGTGCTTCATTTACAATACTATTACTATATTCCAATGTAATATATATATATTACACTGCTCCATATTAGTTCAACCGGATGTATTTTTTTGAATGCAAACAGACTGTTTCCTTCAAAAGGAGGAAAAAACAAAAAAGGGCAAAAAGCTCATTAAAAAAATCCCACTTTGAGACTATCTCAACGTATGGCAGGAAAGAACCCAAATGTTATAGTCAAGCCTAAACATAAGAAGAAACATGTTTTGGGTGCACTCCGCAACTTTTAGATGAACTGATTTACACTCAAATAAGTGGCAATAATGATGTTTTTCTCTACAGGTTAGGCCTTCCTGCTGCAGCCCTTAAAACTGTACAAAGAACTACCAATGTTTTGCTAATAAAGCCCAATAGGAAACTAACATTTCAAAATTTGGCCCTAAACACAGGGTTTTTTTTAGATACTCTTAAATCCTACCACTTGAGTTCATGTTGGTAAATAAAAAATTTGGCCCTAAACACAGGGTTTTTTTAGATACTCTTAAATCCTACGACTTGAGTTCACGCTGGTAAATCAGGATGGGGACAAGCAGCCGGGACACTGGAGCCAGGACCAACTGGAGAAACAAGGCTCTACTTGACAAAGAAACATTGGATTTTGAGAAGTGAATGAAAATGAGGTGCCTCTTCCCATTCTTCATTAAAAACTAAAAAACCCACAGGGCACACACTCTTTTTTGGGATAAGTGCTCAAATTCACACACATGAGAGCAAGGAAGGAAGAACCAGGCTGGATCCGTCAATCCCAAGAACATTTTTGAAGAGCAAATCTCATTCCAGGTCACTCCTGCAGCATTTATTCTGGTGTTTCCCCAGAGGTTTTGTGCCTCATTAAAAACCCAACCACCACCAAAACCCAGAAAACAGTTTCACTGAACAGTTTTGACCAGCTCTAACTAAGATACATACAACTCTTAGGGTTGCATGCTAGTTTGGTGTTTATTTGAACAACTTAAGTATTTAATAGATACCTTCACTTTTAATTACCATAAATGTCAAGAGCTTCCTGTAGGGTAAGAAGAGCTCCCCAAATGTTTCAATGATGTTTGAGCTTTATCTGAAGTGGTTAACTTTAGGATTTTGTAATGAAAGCAACCCTACAACATTTGAGAAACCAGCAACCTTCATGCCCACACGTTTTCACCCTAAAACATATCCAAGGACTTTCACTGACTAATAGTGCCTCTTCTTGCACTTGACATTTATTAGTCATGATTTCAAAGTGAGGAGTATTTAATTACAAATAAAGGATCCCTGCCTTTGATAACTCTCAAGGAACTGCTAAGCATGAAATAAAATATGATGCTGGAGCCTCCCCTTCGACTTTGCCATGTATATTTCTTTCTTTTGATAATTCTAATAAAAAGGGCTGATTGTCAAAGTCTAATTTAAGACTTAATGAAGCAGTAAAGGTTGGGGTGATGAAAAAGAAGCTGGAACAATAACAGTAAAAACATAGTCATAGACTATGACGATCCAAGAAAAATTTTCTGGCCAATTAGATTTGATTGTGTTAAACAATGACAAACTACAGAAGTAATTAGAAATCACATACTGTATTAGCGAGTGACTAAATGCTGGTGCTGGTTAACTGCACTTTATGCTTCCTGAAGTCTGCCATATCCTTCTGCCGCATGTGTTTTAAACAAGAATCCCATTTAATAGTCAGAATCGTACTTTTCCTCCCATTTTGAGCAACCTGGTCTGGTGGGAGGTGTCCCTGCCCGGGGCAGGGGGTTGGAACTTGATGATCTTTAAGCTCCCTTCCAACTCTCACCATTCCATGATTCTATGATTTAATTGTGGCTAAATTGTTTAATTGTTTCCTGACTTCTTTTCTTCCTGTTTACTATTACAAAACACTTAATATTAAAATGATATTATGGCAATCTCACTCATACATAGTCCAATATCCTCCCTTCCAACTCTGACCATTCCATGACTCTATGATTTAACTGTGGCTAAATTGTTTCCCGACTTTTTTTCTTCCTGTTTACTATTACAAAACAATATTAAAAGGATATTATGGAAATCTCATTCATACATAGTCCAATATTGACAGTGACACAATAAATTAGTAAGAAAGCTCAATGAGGGAAGTCAGGCACAAGCTGTTGTAATAAACATATATGCTTATTTTGTATTTATATAAATTATAACAATAAATCATGGAATTGTTAAGGTCCATAGATATGCACCCAAGATTTTCACACGCCGCTTTCACACACTGCTCTGCCACTTCTGAGCGGCTGAAAGCCCAGTTGTTTTCACATTTTTAGAATAAACCGGAAATAAAAAAAGGCTTCGAATCCACAGAAACACTCACATCACACACAAAATAAAGGCACTTTACGCCAGTGTTCAAGACTGAGGGTTATTCACAATGGCTCAGCTGAACACTATGGCAGGGAGTCCTCCTTGACGTGAAATTAAATACAGGCAGCCTTAACATTTCATAAACATCTTTGTATTCACAAAAGGTGTGTAATACCGTGGCAAGTGAACACACCAAAAAAATGTGGAGACAGAACAATACTTAATATAAACGCTCACAGGCAATTTCCTTAGTGCCTCAAAATAATAAACAAATACAAATCTGTCTGCTAACACCACAAGCAAATCCAAATTACTATCGTGCTTTAAATCAGTACCTCCAGTCCTAATGGGTCTGTGAAAATGAAGAGATAGGAGGAGGGAGAATTTTCCGAAGGCACAGACATGAGTTAGCAGCTTAATGGACTTCCTACATCTTAACCTTCTCCTCCAGGTGATGTAACACTCATGACAAATTTCTCCCAACTCACCCACTCAAGTTTTCAGACAATTAATTACCAGGAAAAATTAATTCACAGGAGATCCTTCAGCAACATTTCCAGTGGCATGTTACCAAGAACAAACAGCGTGCATCTGTCTGTACTGCTGCATCTGATTAAAAAATCAAACATTATGGATTTCTTTGTTGAGTACCCAGCAAGTCATATGTCAAGCTGTCTATCAGAAAGCCAGGTTTCAGCCATGAGTCCCACGGTCAAGGCGTAATAATGAGGGCCAGTACAAGACTGATCTTGTTTCACTGACAGCCACATGACACGTGGTAACGTCCCAAGGTTAGATCAGTCTTTGCTTCACTCTTGACTCTTTCGAATTTAAATTCAGAGATTTTTTTTTTAATGTGGCAAGAGGTGCAGCGAGCTCGTATCTGTTGCTCATTTTGAGTCTTCAAGCTCAAATGCCTTCAAGACTTAAAAATGAAAAAAAGAATTTAATCAAATTGTCTTCTCATCCAAATACAATCATTCCATGGAAGGTAACCCAGTCAAGTCCCCTCACCGTGCAGCAAGGAAAATGAGAATTTACAAAAGCAGGACTGCTCTTCTGTAGGAGAAAGCTCTGTGCAGTGTGTGATCCTTCCAACCTTGACACAGATGCAGTAATTACAGTTCAAATTTAACACAGTTCCTTTTACTCTGCTCTCACCTTTACGCAAATGCCTCTTTAACCGAGGGCTATGTTCATCTTTTATCCTTCCCTTCCAGCCAATGCTCAGAGATAAGAGGGTTTATCAGGGGTAGGTTTGCATCTCTGACACTCGCTCAGAGAGGTTGTCTCTGATAAGGAAAGGAAAATCAGCCAAGAGCTGATTTAGCACCGACTTCAATGGGAGATTCCGTTCAACCAGCAGGAAGACCCCAGTTGGGTTATCCTGAAGATGCTTCCCAACTATTTTTGACCAGGTCAGCCTCATTTTGTAAATCAGATCATTTCACTTCGGCCTTGCTCTTGTTTCTGACTTTAAATATTAGTTCTGCTTCCCTGCAGTGCTGCTGCTCTGCATAAACATTGTGTAAGTTTTTAAAATTAGACATTATGACCACATCCTCTCAGTGCCATTCTGAATCTTTAATTACTAACAAATATAAATCATCTCTGGAAAATAATGCTGTACGTCTGGTTGGTTAAATATTTAGTAAGTATTTAAATTCAATACTTTCTAGTGTTGGAAAGACTGAAATTAGTCAAGTAAAAAAAATTGGTCTTAAACTCAAGCATTGGAAATGCACATTTTGTGCACTTCATTTCATTTTATAGTCTCCAAGAACTATTACAATTTTTAATAAACTTGTATTTGGGATTTGGAGCCAAATACTTATGCTCAAAAGGCACAAATTTATTAACTAAAAGACACCCAAAGTGGTAATAAAACGTATTCCCCAGTGGTATATTGCAAATGGGCTGTAAAAATTACATTTTATTAATCCAGCTGCAATTAAAGAATAACAGCTGTACCATTTGCATTGCAATGTCCCACTTTCGGGGAGATGACAAATATTGTTCATTATTCATTATATATTGCTGATTGGCAAACATTTTTCTTAGTCCAGTAGTGATGTCTCTTGGGCATGGCTGCTTCTCTTTACGATTGCAAACTGAGTTCTCCTGGTATCATGGGGTTTGCAAATGCTAAGAGTCTTTCTTTCCTCTAAGATGTTCCACATTTCAAAGAGAATGGTAAATTTCTGCTGAAGCCAACAAAACTAAGCAACACACACATAGACAAGTAGCTGGCTAACAAGTTTTTAAAGTGTTACTGACAGTTTCTTGTTTTTCCTACAATTAATAAGCCAGTATCAGCCTCCATCTTTGTTAAAGTGTTACTGACAGTTTCTTGTTTTTCTACAATTAAGAAGCCAGTATCACAGCCTCCATCTTTTTCTTGGGATAACACGTTCAAATGTTTGGCAGGTAGAAAATGAGAAGCAAAGAAAAATAGTGGCTAAAATTTAGCTAAAAAATGTACAGAGCTACCTATTAATTTTTACAACCAAAAAAAAAATAATGAATGAAAACATGTTTCTTTGGAATGAATGAAAACTGCATGCAGTAGATAAAATATGAGCATCATCCAGCTTCCACAGTTTGCCATGCTCTGACTGTAGAGCTAGAGCACATATACTGATCTGTAAGTGTTAAGAAAGTTAAGAAAACATTACATCAAGATAAAACTGTATGGTTTCTGAAAACAGATATGAAGCCCCAGTAGGCCTAACAAGTATGGTATACAACAATCAAATACCAGCATTCTGCTGCATATATCAGAAAATTTTATCTACCTCAGCTTCATTAAGATCCTGATCGCTCTATCTCCGACAAAACAGCTTCAGAATTCTCTGCTTAAAATTAATTTTAATTGAAATGTTATCTGCAGCCCACATTATTTTTTAATTAATATTTACTCAATTTCTGTCAGGTTTTCCAACCATCCAGTAAAGATAACACCAACCCCTACCCAAGATAAATATCACACTGAACTCTTCAGCATTGTTTGTGTTGCAGACTACAAAATAACCATCAGCTGGGTAACAGCTTCCAAACCCAGGGATGGTAAGAGCACACAAGCAACAAGAAACAAGTATCTTTGTTTTCACATCCTCAGACTAACAAAGCAAAATATTTAGACATATCCGAAAATATATTTGAAAGTTACATTTGGCAAAAAGTAAAGATTTATCAAAGTTTGTAACAAATACACCTCCCAACAAATGAGTTTCCAGAGCCTGGTTTATCACGGTATGTACTTCAGGTAATTAGTTACATGTAAACAAGTCGTTAGCATTGAGGATGCTGATGCATTACAACTACTTTGCAATGTTAAAAGCAATTTACACAAGCAGGGGCAGAAGGTCAGGTTGCAGGCGCAACATCTCTCCACTGCACCCAGTGGTGTTTCCTCAAGGCTTCTCTAACCAAGAAGACACCAAAATTTCCATGGACTTCACCAGACTGAGAGAGTGGAGCAACAGGGGGGAGGAAGGGGAGGGTTTCTTGGGATTTCACTGAGCCTAAGTATACAGGCAGGATGCATTTTTTGTGAAAACTAGTCACTCGGGGGTGAAAATGCTGCCACACATCAGGCTTCTTGTACAAAGATGCAACTATTCTCCTCCTTATCAACGTCAATAGAGAATCATAGAATGGTTTGAGTCAGAAGGAACCTTAAAAACCATCTAGTTCCCACCCCCTGCCCTGGGCAGGGACACCTCCCACCAGACCAGGTTGCTCCAAGCCCCATCCAGCCTGGCCTTGAACCCCTCCAGGGATGGGGCAGCCACAGCTTCTCTGGGCAACCTGGGCCAGGGTCTCATCAACCTCAGAGTGAAAAATTTCTCTCTAATCTAAATCTCCCCTCTTCCAGTTTGAAGCCTTTACCCCTCGTCCTATCACTACAGGCCCAAAAGGGGGTTCCCTGCTTCTTGGTACCAAGGACTAGTCATTGTCAAGGCTGGGTGCAAAGAACAGGCTGGGAAATCCATTTCTCACAGCTTATCATCCTTTCCCTAAATCCTCTGTTTCCTCTCCTTCTCTCCAAAGGGGAAATACCCCACCATGAGGCTTTGGGAAAAAATAAACAAAGGTTTGCCAGGAAAATTGATGCCCACCAAACCAAAAAGGCTGCAGCTTAGACTACATAAATTTAAATCCTCTGTTTCCTCTCCTTCTCTCCAAAAGGGAAAAACCCCACCACCAGGCTTTGGGGGAAACTAAGCAAAGGTTTGCCAAGAAAATTGACGCCTACCAACCCAAAAGGCTGCAGCTTAGACTACATAAATTCTGCATAAAGATTATAGACTGAGAGCCATAAAAGATGACTTTTCCAGATAAAATAAAGATTCCAGATTTTTCCAGCAAAATAAAGATATTGTGGAATCTGGGCAAGTTGTCCTTACAAGCAAAAAATTTCCCCCTTTCACATCTTCCAAGATCATGCAAACAGGCAGCCCTGTCACTTCTCCCCTGCCATGCACCGCGTTTTTCCTTGCTTTCACAAATGGAGTCTCTCGAGTGCATCGACAACAACATCAACTTTCTGACTTACCCACATCGTCTCAGATATTCAAGGATGTTCACCAGTAAGTGACAGAACATAAACATCTATTTTTAAAAAGCACATGGAAACCTGGCAGGCTGTCTTCTCCTTGTTACAGGAGTACTGCTGGAGTAGGAATTATCATTCTTCCTGGAATAAAAATATAGAATACTGGAATAAATTAGTATTGTTTACTTATAAAGTATTCATAACCCCTATTTCTTGTCATATCACATTTTCTAGATAAAAATTTCAGACTGGTAGTTCATAATCACTACTACAGGGAACAACTTCAGAGTGTTTCCTCTATGGTAATGGGAATAAGCCTTGACTTGTAGACACAAGGACTGTGCTGCGAATACACTTTCATCCCCAAAAATCCAAACCCCACACTGAATCTGAAGATCTGACAAAGTTTGTATGTAGACCTGATCCAGGACCTTTTCTACACATGAAATCTCTCTCCCTCTCTTTGCTGAAATCCTACAAAACCCATCAAAAGATCTATACAGATGTGACAGTCTCTACTAAGCTTGCTGCCGTCCTCAAACCTCGTGCATGCTGTGGCATTTTCCAGATCTGAAATGCACATTATGGAGGTCTCCTGTTGACCCCAAGCAGCTTCACAGCATGGAACATCTGAGAACCAGGGAGAGGACAGCACAGGCTGCCTATTTGCAAAGCTTCTGAAGGAAGGAGCAGGAGACTCTACAGACAGGTCTGTAAAGTCTAAATCAGAGAGAAAAAGAAAAGAGCAAGGGAAAAAAGCATTTAAGAAGAAACAAAAAAATAAGGTCACAACATTGATTTTTATTCTTTTCATTGATTTAATTCACTGAAATAAAAATGGTCATCCAAGAACACTGGATGTATGCACAGTACCAATTTCATCACCATTTGAGTTCCTCAACACTGCATTTACTACTTGCCATATGAGCTCCACTTCCTTAAAACCTTACTTCTAATATCATCTAATAAGAGCAAATGGTTTCTTAATAAGTAGGAGAGTGGTAGTTGGGGTGGGGATGCGGTGTTTGTTTTTAGGGTTTTGTTTTGTTTTAATAAAGAAATATGCCAGTATGTGTGAATTGCCACTTCCAGGCCACAATACTGAACTGACCTTACTTGAAAGGGGGTTTTGGGTTGTTTTTTTTTTTTAATTTTGTATTCAACCCTGAACTGATTTCAGTGCAGAGTGCAACAAAGCTTCATAAAATTACTATTAAAAAAAAAAGTTGTGCATTCTGAACTTGAAACCAATTCAACCCTGAACTGATTTCAGTGCAGAGTACAACAAAGCTTCATAAAATTACTATAAAAAGAAGTTGCGCATTCTGAACTTGAAATCATGGGGAGAACAAGCAGAAAGCCCACTTCTAGCACGCTGTCAGCAGGTGGCAGGGGGGAAATCAGAGCATCTCTTCTCAATTTCCCAAGAAAGGAAAAAAAAACTCTTTAAAATGGAAGCCACCTTTGCCCGAAGAGGTGGTTTACAGGCTTATGCAGACCATGAGTCCTGCAATCCCACTCTTCAGCAGAAAGCACAGACTTGCTGCCTGTCAGGACTATCTTCAAGTTCCCAGGCCAAGTACAACGCCCGGCTTGTTGCTCCAGGCTACGCTAAAGGCACAGACTACTCCCAGATACACTTTTTTCCAAAACTGCCACACCAAACTTCTATTTTCACCACATAAAGTTTAGCATTACCTTGGCTGCTGCTCAGTGAAATATTTTTAAAGGACCTGGAGCGTTACAGGCACTTTCCATTAAGCGAAACGTTTGGGAACTTCAGATAAGCTCCGGAGGAAAAAAAAATAAAATAACGTCTAGGGCCTAAATGTAAGAAAACCCAGCGGGCTCTCACACATTATAGCAGTGTGGGTTCCTGAATTCAGCTCTCAAAGAACCCAAATACAACAATAATGATCTTGGCACAGGGCATTTCCTGCAGATTAATGACCAGCAGGGAGGAGCTGATGGCCCACAGTGCAGCCAAGGGCCATTAACCCCAGCCGGTCATTAATCCCCAGGAAATGCCCTGCGCCAAGATCATTTTCTTATTTCAAAATGAAAAGCAGCAGAGACTACGTAGAGTGGTTTTTGTTTTGTTTTAATGAATGATGCTATTCAGCTGCTATCTCCAGGGTAGGACACCTATGTACGTTGAACTCAATGGAGTTGAACCAAGAGAGTGCAAGTGCAGGGGACGGCAAAGCACAGGTCCCCAGCAGAAAATACACATCGTGTCTGGGGCTGACAGCAATTAGGGGATGGCTGCAGCCCCATTCCTTCCTCAGAAACATGAAGAAGTGCTGAATCACTCTATCACGAGCAAAGATGTTGCTGGGAGATGCATTTAATCATGCCCAACCGTGCTGCTGAGCGCACTCTCAGTAAGAAGAGGTGTGTGTCTGCCTCGTCCATGCAAAATACTGCTGTGTTGTTCTAGAGCAGACACTGCCACGGACTTTATATCCTATTTTATGGAAGAAAAATGACAGTTAACATATTCATTACCATTCCTGTCACTTACATCTGTTGATAACTTGAGCTTCCCAAAAATCACATCCAAAAAAAGAGACTCTACCAGAATAATCTAGAACAATATCTGATTTGTGTGGGAAAATTCAGAAGGGCTCTCAGTTTATAGCAAGTAGGTTTCAGTGGTTCCCAGTGAGAGGACGAGGGGCAACGGGCACAAGTTGGAACAGAAGAGGTTCCACTTGAATATGAGGAAAAACTTCTCCACAGTGAGGGTGCCAGAGCCCTGGAACAGGCTGCCCAGGGAGGTTGTGGAGTCCCCTTCTTTGGAGATTTTCAAGACCCGCCTGGATGCTCCTGAGTAACATGCTCTGACAAGCTCTAGGCAATCCTGCTTCAGCAGGGGAGTTGGACTAGATGATCTCTATGGTCCCTTCCAACTCTAAAAATTCAGTGAATTTCAGTGAAAAATTCAGTATGGATTAGCGTAGACACAAAATAAGATAGCACAGTAAACCCATGTTTACAAGCTGACCTGTCACCACAAACTTCGCTCCTAACAGGCAAGTTAATTGCTTCACAGTGGTGTTTCTTCAGCCCAGGTACCAAAACACATGGTTGGAGTGTCCCCACTGCAGCTCAGGAGTGAAGCCTACTTGTCCACGCTGCAGGGACTCGCCACAATAACCCTGTGTACCTTGGACTTCTGATGCACTTACTCACACAGCGTTCACAGAAATAACCATTTTGAAGGTAGGAAACTTGCACATACAGTGGGATTTTTTCAGAGGGCATCGGGTGAATAACATTCTCGGAGATGTTGAACCTTATCAACATGTTGAAAATTCATAAAGCCTATCACAAAACGAATGGCAAAGGAATATGCAGGCGGAAGCACCAAATCATAGAATCATAGAATCGTCCAGGCCAGAAGGGACCTCCAAAGGTCATCTAGTCCAACCTCCCCACAGTCAGCAGGGACACCCCCAACTAGACCAGGTTGCCCAGGGCCTCGTTGAGCCTCACCATGATTATCTCCAGGGAAGGGGCCTTCATGAGGTTCACCTGTGCCCACCTCTCCAGCCTGTCCAGGTCCTTCTGAAGGAAGGACCCTGAAGTACATGCTTGTAGAAGCATTTTTATTATATTGACAATATGTGGATGCAGAGAGGGGAATTCTTATCTTCAAGTTCAGAGTCTAGCATATCTCCAGGTTATCATGACTGCATGTCGGTGAGCCTAATTTTGTTGGTCTATAATCATGCAATTAAAGCTTCTGGCTAACAGCATTATCACTGCTTTAAACAGCAATACATCACCAGACTTCAGGTTAAGAGATTGGTGTTCTATAAATAATGTTCTAGGGTCTTGCTAATTAAGTAAGGTCTTGGCAGAAAAAAAAAAATATACAAGGCAGAATGAAAGCCTCAAAAACTATTCTAAGCAACTGATCTCCAAGAGATGTCACTACCTTCTTAAATTGTCTCATCACTAAACTACTCAAATAGTCCTAATAAATAAATAGTTCTCTTTCCTCAGAAGCATGTCTTCTTTACCCTCTACACTGGCAGCCATAAATTAACCTACTGACTTAATGCCTGTGAAAGACACTTGGCTATTTCTCCTGGTTTTAAGCTGAGCTTCCTGTATGGACTATCTCACTCGGACAGTCCCTTCTGAATCTTCTATAAAGGGCTCAAAGATGAAGCTACATGAAAACGGATTTTTTGGTGCTAGGGAAGAACTTTCATGTGTCTTTCTTTAGCAGTAAACAACTGTGTGTGGTTACTTGCTCTTATAGAAGGCTAATAAACATCCTCCCCCTCAAGGAAAGGAGAACAGGCAGGACTTTGGAGGATCAGGCTCTCATGAAGACTACATTTGAGCAAAGGTGAATGATCCTAACACTCTTAACAAGTGCTTGTTGTCCTCTGGTTATATATAATTTACTGGGAATAAAAATAATTCATGAAAATGATTCAGGAGGGACTGAGTAAAACGAGCAATGCTTTTCAGGAATTTATGGCCCAGCTGCTAAAAAGGTCAACTCTTCTTGCCTGTTGATTAGTTTGATACATTTATTCCCACAATGAAAAGCAAAGTTGAAGGTTTTTCGGTATTAAAAAGTAAATAGCACAATGCATTAACAGAGGATGGATTATCCACTTAGTTTCCATAGAGTGAAGGAGAGGTCCAGAAACTGACAGAACTAATTCAGTGCCTCATCCAAAGATGTATCCAAGTATCAGGCCAAGTTTAACACTCATTCCACAAAACACAGCTTTTTGCCTCTTGCCTAAACCTCCCACGGATACATCAGGCGTGGAAAAGCAGTAGCAAAAACATCTTTACACAAACATACCATAATATTCTTTTTCTTCAGAACAGACATTCTAATAGCAGAGCACCTGGACCTCACTCTGAAAAACATCTTACATCTGTTGCGATGTGATCTCCAACCTTCCTGCCAAAGGGCAGCCATCAGAAAGGGGAGATCACTGATGGGATCAGAATTTCCAGGTTCACCTTCACCCCTGAATGTAAGTTACTACAATATATATCACACGGGACTGGATGTCAAAAGCAGGACCAACTGTAGCAAAGAACTAACTTCTTAAATACTCAGCTGCCAAGAGCCCAAAGTCCTGTACAGGAGCAGAGACCTTTCATCCTACCCAGGGGAAGGCAAAGAAATCCTGGATGTTAGGAGGAATGAAAGAGGACAATCTAATAGAATAGAGGGCAAAATTCTGTTTACTTATTCTGGTATAAAACTAGCAAAAATCCACTGACTTTGGCAAAATCACTAATCACAAACATACTGAATTTTTAGACACAGTATTCACATAGAAAAGGCAATCCTAAACTGATTTTTATTATTTTGTTTAGGTTTGAAATAGAAACCTTCGTATTAAATTTGGTACATTACTACCTACTGCAATACAGTACATATTAATACAAGCAAGCGACGTACAATAACCAATCACTACTTAATATGGACTTTTTCCCCCTAGCTTTTTTTTAATCAATAATCTTATCCCTCAAAAGAAATAGCTTTTTGTCACAAAATACAAGGGTGCCAAGTAAGAACACAGTTATGACCTTGGTACAGTACTTGGACACATACCCATCCTCAGTGTGCATCTGGGAGCCTTTAATTCTGTCAGCCCAATGTCTTGAATTTTCTGGGTCAAAATTAGAGAACCCATCAATAATCTCAATGGTTGACAGAGCAAAGTTTAAATATTTATTCATTCTGTGAAATCTTTGGATGTTAGTGCAAAAATCTTTTCAATAGGAAAACGATTCTTTCTTTGCTAACTGCAGCATCTTTAATTGCTGGTAATATTTATTTGTGCTCCAGTATTCCAGAGAACTTCTGAGTTTTTAAAAATTTGTGGAAAAAATATTTTTAAAGATGCTCAGGATTTTAGAAGCCCAAGTTCCAGAATAAATTTGCCAAGAACGATAAATCCAAATTCCCCTGAAGTGCTTCTTGCAGGTCCTCTGAGAGGAGATAAAATAAATAAGAAGCATCCTAACAGTTGTAAAAGAGCTCAGGATCTGCTCTGACCTCTCCATTGACCAGCTTCACAAGTCATCCTCAAATTAATGAAAGGTTACATATTATTGCTCCTTGGCAAGTGTGCTTAAACACAAGAAAAAGCAAGGCCTGCAGTTATTTGGGCTACATCCACCTTGTGAACTTAGTTTTTTTATCCACATGTCAGACATGTTTTCCTTTATATTCAAGTTGAGAGGCAGCAATAGAGAATTTTTAGCAGGGGAAAAAAAAGAGAAATAACTGTACATCTTACATAGGAAGGAGAAGAATCTGGATTTTCCCCTCTACAGCTCTAAAGAGGCTTTTAAGAATGAGATGAGCTTTCCAAAGAAGGGTGTTTGTTTTCTTAAATATTACCTGTTCTGCAACACTGGTAACTTGGTTCTGAGTCCGAATGGGACTAACCAGTTCAACGGGGTCCACTATAATTTACAGAAAAGTGAAAGAGATTATTCTCAGAACTAACAAGACAGACACACACACACACACACAAAGAAACCTCTACACAACTGCTATAAAGGCAAATTGTACTGCCTGCAGCTTTTACTTTGAAGGTCAAATATTCTCCGAGTCATCAAAGAAAATACTCTTCAAAAGGTGAGAATAACAGTTCCTGTACACAGAAATGTTCTGCCTAGCTATTTTGTGCAGAGAGGACCAATGATAGCCTTTTTCATTCCTGGCTGGGAACTGCCGGCCAAATGTCATGCTAAGATAATAACGGGCTGATTTCGGAATATTGAGAAGCAGCTTGAAAGTGAAAAACAACTTCCACAAAACGAAGAAATGGCAGCGTTTCCGTACAACCGCGGCCCGAGATGATTTAGGGGGGCGATCAAATTAGTTTCAGCATCTTTGTTCCTCTAATTTATCAATCTGCAATTACTGTCATTGTCATAATAATTTATACCAGTTGTAATTTACCCAATTAAGAAAGAGGCAGATGCTAAAACGCAAATTACATAATTACAAGTAAGAACGTTACTGGTATTGTGTGTGCTCCATTTATCCATGGCCCTTGGAGTGGACAGCTTCTGTTCGTCTCCGTGGAGGCAGAATTCCACATCCTTCTCATTTTTTTTTTCCTTGTAAACAAACAAACATGCAAAAAAAAAAGCTCCCAACTATAGAAACCGCTCCATTGTGTCAATGGTAAGAAAGCTGAGTCTTTGTAGACAATTCATTTTCTTGAGCACTTAAAAGTCAAATTCAACAGTAAAAAAAAAAAAAAAAATTAAAAAAAATAGGACTACACTGACCTCTGCATTTCCACTAAGAATACGGTTTTCTCAGAGCAATTTGTCTGACTGCATGTGGAAATTACAGTTTTTGCATCCCCTTTGAGCCACTGCTGGCACAGGGCACCCCTATGCCCAGGTGCAGGCTCTTGGCAGACACATAGTAAGAAGCTGAACAGTCAGTCTACTCCTCAACATTCTTCTTCCAAATCAACACCACCACCTTCCACTTACCTAAAAACTCACATCTCTTAGTTCATTAACGTCCTCCATTTTGCATCTACTCATCTGACTTTATTTAGCCCAAATAAATGAATGCATACTTGAGCTCTCCTCGATATTATACCACTGCTGACTCCAAAAGTACAAAATCTTGGGTCATCTTTGCACCTTCCAACCCTCGCTATGAAAAAGCAGCAAAGGTCAAAGACTGTTTTGCTTCTCAATCTCATCCTGATTATTCAGCACAGAGAAAAAATCCGGAGTCACTCACTCGTGTTTACAACTCACAGTCCTCTAAAAATATTAGACACGCTCTTTCCCTTTCTCCACCCACAATCATGAGGGAGTCACTGTAATTTACCTCATTCCTCCCGTATCTCCAAATGAATGACTCATTCCTGAATATCATTTTTCTCCAAACCAGATCATGCAGAAGAGGAACGCTGCTCCCCCAGCGCTGCTATTAGACAGAAACAGACATCGAAAAAAAGGACAGAAGGACTTCCCTGTGGCCACAGGATCACAGTATATACTTGTTTCCATCATTTTTGGCTGGCCGTTCTAAACATCTTGTTTAAAATGTCACAGCCTACCCCCCTATTCTATCCCCCACCTCCTTCAAATTAAGTTTATAAATAACTCCATCGTACAAAACTGAAATGTAGATTTCAGAAAATTCAGATGCTTAGAAACATTTGTAATCCATTGGGTTGTGGAGGTTTTTTGTTTAATCCTTTGTAAATACATGGGATACTGCCATAACTTAACACTTGCTTTTCACAGGTTAGGGCAAAGCTCTTCTCAGATTTTGGCTGAGGATATTTTAATTACACGTCCATTTTATTGCATAAGTAAAGAAGCTAAAGAAACATGCAGGAAGACTTCACTGACTTTATTTATTTTCTTAGTTATTCTGCAGCAGCTAGACACGTCTGTACTGTTCCTGAGAGCTGTTACTGCTAAAAGGTAAATCTAATTGAGCCAGAGCCTTCAACACATCAAGCAGATGGCTATAAATAATGCAGAGATGCTGAACTCAGTGGAGCTATCACAAAAAAAAAACATTCACACCACTAAGTCCAACTTGTTAGAACATCTTTAGGCCAAGTCACACAGTACACATCTTTACAACTAACTCAGGAATTCAAGACTCATTCGCCAAGGGATCAAATTCTTTGTCCCTCTGTAAAGCAAACAGTGCGTGCACTTGTAAATCCCTTTTAAGTTCTCTTTCTACTTCTACTGCTTTGAAAAACACTTGCTGAATACACGAACTGGTAAGTACCGGGTACTCTGGGAAAAAAAAGAAAAAGACCTGAACCTGAGCATTTATTACAATACAGATTATCACATGGATGTCCAGAGGATGAGAATTTTATTTTTATTTTTTTTTTAGGAGGAGCAAGCACAAAAGATTATGATACTGGAAAGAGTTTGCTCGCTTCACTGCTAACTTCCCAATCTGCTGTCTCCATCAGCGGCATTACTCAGTTTGAATTCCTATGGTGAAATTCTGTTTTAGGGGAAAAAAAGTCTTAAGGATGAAAACTGGGACTTTTTTTCCTGCTTTAGCTAAGGAGAAGGCAGAGAGGTTTATATTCTCATTTCCTTTACCAGTCCCTTCTCCTATTCATGTGTGTTTGTGTGTCTGCAGCATACTCTTAAGAGCAGCAAACACTCCTAGAAAAATTAGCTAGCATGTCAAAGTAACTTCTGCAATTTATCTTTAAGTAGATTTCAATAGCAATCTTTTCATTTGAATAAAAGCCTGCTTAGCTATTTTCCAGACAGCCCGAAGAATCAAGCATTCGTCTCCACTTGCAAAGGACTTGATAAGCACATAAGGATAGTTCATCTCTAAAAAAGAAACGCTTTCAAGAATAATTTTAAACCATTTCACCACGTTTTAAAAAGTATGTTTTCATAATCTGCTGCTTGTATAGAAAGCCCAGCCGTGAAAGAAAGTGGAAATTCATGTCATAAACATCAAGTCTTTCAGATTTCCACAAAACTACAGAACAAAAATAGCCTTAAGTAGTTAACCACTACTTATCCCCAGTCACTGGCTTCTATTTTAAAGGAAGTCTGGGATTCATACTTGCAGGAAGCTCAAGCACTAATCACCTCCAAGAAAAACTTCAAGTACATACATTAGGCAGGCTCAGTCTCTAACCTCTTCCCTCCAGCAGAAGCAAACAGAGGTGTACCTCAGGGAGAAGGATATTAGCCTACCTCTCAGTTTCAAGCAAGCCTGGAAAAAACACGAGATTTAAGAAAGCTGGGAAAGCTGGAAAAACTAGCAGCAATCAAAAAATCAGCAGCACTGGGAGAAATAACACAAAAGATAGAGATAGTAGATGCAAGTCAGTCTTTCTTTTCCAAAATAAGAGGAGCTTCTCATCAGCTTCCAATTTTAGGATTTGGGATAAACAACAATTATTATTATCTCTCAGCTTTACTTTTGTCTTTCCATTCCTCCAACTATATAGCTGTTTGACACATCATATACTGTCCTACTTGGCTGTTCCTTTCTCTCCCCAATAAACTTGACTTTTTCCCCTTTGTTGGGAAATTACCAAGAGTATGTTGCCATTTGGGAACAGCACTAACATTATTTTACCATTTGGGAAACAACCCATTGGAATAATTAGCCCACAACACTTTCAAGTGATGTAAAACACCAGCTACATTCTCAAGGCAAAGGAAGCAACACCATACTTGCTTAGTAAATTCACTGTAAAGCACCCCAAAGTGCCACTCCAAACAAGGTAAGGTGACAGATTTGACTACTGTGAACTGAGACGTATTTACATTTATTTACATATAAATATATACATATATGTAAAAGAACCCAAGGTGGCATGGATTTAAGTAGGAACACGGAATCAGATTTAAAAAAGAGAAAAATTAAGTAACAAATTTCTGTCTCTAGAATGCCCATTACCTTCAGTAGTACTGGAAATAACCTGCATATTAATTAAGCCGTAAGTGAAGTTAAGCCCCTTAATTTTGCAGGAATAGAGAAGAGGCTGCCATAGATGGCTTTCCCACTAACTGTTTGATATTTGCTTTCCCTGCCATTAACTATTTACCCACACTGTTGTAAGTTACATTACAACTGAACAAAAACGTACTTCAGAGGAAGAACAGCAAGTGCTTTGCTTTCAAGGAAATAGAAAAGCCCTCTTTCTACACTTCATTTCAATTTTCTTCCCCTGGAATGAAGTAATAAATGTAGATAATTTTTAAACAAAGAACATTCATTCAACAATCATCTACAAAACACTTTTCAATGATTTCTAATGGGTTATATTTATTTAGTTTTGCACATTCTGTCTAGCACTTACTGGTTTTCTTTGTAAGGTCTTTGTAAGGTCCTTTCCTCTAGGAGCAACATGCCTCTAGTAAAGAACTAGGAAAATGGTATTTTCTAAAACAAAAATTTTCTAATACATGATTTTTTTTCAAATGCATAAAACAAGCAGATGCATACACTAGAAAGCCATTGCTTAAACTGTAATATAACCAAAAATCCTACTTTAACGAAGGCCTGTGTTATGAAATGAAGAGCCACCCCAATTCAGCCAGGAGTTCTGACCCCAGGGGATGCCAGAGCTGCCACATCAGAGCAGAGAAGCCCAGAATCATCCAAAGAGAACAAGCTCTGCTACAGGAGAACTTTCAACTGCTCTCAGAGTGTACAGGGCTTAATCAAACTCCTAAAATTCATCATGTGTTTACATGCTCCCCCAGACAAGACTGTAGAGTTTCCATCAATTTACTCTGACAGTCAAACTTGCACAACACTTTTACTGAAATGTTTATGCCTTCTCAAACTTTTTTTCCTAAGATTTAACAAAAATGCATCTCAAGTGTTTCTGTCACAGCTTTCACACATTATCAAGCTCTGGTAGTCACATGAATTCTCCTAATACTTAGCTACGAATTCACAACACAAAATTATTTCAGTATGAATCATACCTTCTTACACTCTGTGTAAACATCCCTGACGTTTCACATTTGCATCCTGTACTTACAACTCTCAAGCTGCCAAGCATATGGTTTCAGACAGGACTAGAGGCAGATTTAGAGAGATACGGGCTACGTCTATCTCCATTCCCTTAAATTAGTATTTGTAAATACCATAACTATATCAGAAAAGAAAATAAACGACAAGTTTTAGCTAGAAAGGAATATGCCTCTACTAGAGAACCTAGAGAGGACTATAACCCTCACTGCCAACCCCCTTGAGGTTGTTGATGTATCTACAACACACAAACTAATGTTAAGTAATATGCAAAATAAACAGGAGTGTGGAATGGCCTCTCCAGGACCTCACATGGCCGAACACAGCATCACAGCCCCTGGCATCACCCCATGTGCGGGAGAAAGCCATGCTGGGGACCAATGCTTCCTCCCAAACACGTGCCAGACATGGCACAGAACTGCTGTCCCTACCACTGACAACACAAGCCTTACCCTCAAGAGCAGCAACTGGGTCACCTACGTTTGGGGATTCCCACCCTAGAGCAGGTTTTCTCACTGCTTCTCTGCACAATACTGAGAAGTGGACACAGATGGAAGATGGAATAAAAGAGACTTCGGGTTGGGGATTCCCACCCTAGAGCAGGTTTTCTAACTGCATGCCTTGTCTGCACAATACTGAGAAGTGGACACAGA
This sequence comes from Calidris pugnax, assembly GCF_001431845.1. Classification (NCBI taxonomy): domain Eukaryota; kingdom Metazoa; phylum Chordata; class Aves; order Charadriiformes; family Scolopacidae; genus Calidris; species Calidris pugnax. The sequence goes on along the minus strand of NW_015090811.1, from coordinate 3,681,239 downwards.
TGGAAGACAGAATAAAAGAGACTTCAGATAAATCTTTGCAGGTCTGTGATGTTTACAGACTGGCCAGCATCACCACTTTCTAAATATTTCAAAGGATCCTGATTTTATTACCATACAAACCTGGTAACTCTCAGTTCCACGTAGTAGTGCTGGCCACAACGAAGAGCAGTGAGAGCTTCTCCCACTTGGGTCACACATCTGATATTTCAAAGGATCCTGATTTTATTACCATACAAACCTGGTAACTCTCAGTTCCACGTAGTGAGTGGAAAAGGCTCTCTGGTGGCCATGACTAAGAGCAGTGAGAGCTTCTCCCACTTGGGTCACACATCTGAGGTGTCCCTGCCCACGGCAGAGGGGTTGGAACTAGATGATCTTTAAGGTCCCTTCCAACCCAAACCATTCTATGGTTCTATGCTGAGCGAGCGGTCTGACACATATCTCCTCACCCTCTGCCTGGAGCAGGTCTCCTCAATATGGCAGTACTGGATTTGTTTAATTTCAGGTAAGTCCTTAGGCAGCAGCTCCTCTAGGTGACCAATCACCCCCCCAAAGCAAAGCGTGCTTTTTTTTAAGGTCCCTTCCAACCCAAACCATTCTATGGTTCTATGCTGAGCGAGCGGTCTGACACATATCTCCTCACCCTCTGCCTGGAGCAGGTCTCCTCAATATGGCAGTACTGGATTTGTTTAATTTCAGGTAAGTCCTTAGGCAGCAGCTCCTCTAGGTGACCAATCACCCCCCCAAAGCAAAGCGTGCTTTTTCCCCCAGATTTTGCTTGGTTTTCCTAGGGAGCCAAAGCAAAACTGACTTCAGGCATGAAAAAAAAAAGGAGGGTGTTCATACCACACATAACTTATTATGTAAAGAGAAGTGCCTAAGGTGTTTATAAATAATGAAGTGCATGGTTCAAGTAGCCCATAATGTTGAACTACCAAGAGCCTTAACCTATTTAGGATGGAAAACCTGGATGTTCTGGCTTGAGGTCCCTGCTGACCTCTGTGGCTACATTTCCTTTAAGTGCTAGTCCTGTCCCCTGTTGCCCAACCAAGCACATCTGGATGTTCCAGTACTAGTCCTGTCCCCTGTTGCCCAACCAAGCACATCTGGATGTTACAGTACTAGTCCTGTCCTCTACTGCCCAACCAAGCACATCTGGATGTTACAGTACTAGTCCTGTCCTCTACTGCCCAACCAAGCACATCTGGATTTTACAACCATGGGCAAGAAGCAAAGTCAAACAGCCATTGAACCCCTTACAGGCTAGAAGCTCGACAATACAGTGATGTTGACATTTCCAACGTATCCCAAATTCAAGTAACTTCAATGTATGCAAAAAAACTACCGTAATGCAAAAATTAACAGTTGTTTGCGATGACCACACAGAAAATAAAAGTCATTAAATAAGCAGGCATTGCCCAAAGTCCTCATCATGCCTGTGAGCAGGTGGCAGCATGTAACAGAGACTCAGAGATCAGATTCAGCTCAGTTACTTTTTTATTCCCCTTGAGGCTTCTCAGCAGCAGTTCAACAGCGTTTAAGAGAGAGGGGACACACAATTTCCAGAACACTACACTTTGAATCTGTCCTGAAATGAATAACTGCATGGAAGTTTAGAAAATGAAAAATATCAAGCTAGCCTCATAGATCCATAATTGAACGCCCCACGATGGCACAAGTTGGGCAAGGCAGCCATAAATTTTCACACCTTAAGCGTTCAAGTGGCAGAATGGAGGCTTGGGAGACATTTCTGGTTCCAGCTATCTATCAGGCAGTTAAAATTTGCATTAGTTAGCATGTCGAACGCCAGGCAAGATTCAGTCCGGCGAGACAGTAAATTGATGCTACTCTGAAAACTTTGAAGCAAGCCCCAGAATGAACATCGTATCGTGCACAGCACCAAACACCCTCCTCGCCAAACCCTGAGCCTGCCCCACTCCTCCTCCCACAATAAGCATCTAATGAGTTGTCAGAGCACACGGAGCAGCACCCCCGGGGTGCAAAATAAAACATTTCATTAATCTAAAACTGGAGATTTATGAAAATCAATGTCATAGTGTCACTGCAAAATGTCTTCTTCATTCCCCTTTCCCTGTTCCCGTATCCTCGGATACCACATTCAATTATTCACAGGATTGTGGTTTTTTTTCATTTCCCCATTGCCCAGCCTTTCAGGAGAGACACATTGTACTTTTCAGCGTTCTCTCCTCCTTTGTCATGGATCTTCTTACAATTCCAACCAGAAACCATCCACTTCCACTCATGATATTAATGACTGGGGCAACCGTGTTTCAATATTGATTTTCCTGACAATAATGCTATCCTATTAATAACAGAGTCATGAGAAAAGGCTAAATGCATCTTCTTTAGGCTAACAGTTACAATGATTGCTACTATCTATGGATCTGCAGCCCAATTACACTTTTTCTTAACCCAATAGATTATTATATAAACAACTGTGCCTGGAGGGAAAAAAAAAAACCACACACAATTTAC
>NW_015090811.1:3501226-3672022 GCF_001431845.1 Calidris pugnax | reverse complement strand
TAGGACTTTATAAGGTCCTTTCCTCTAGGATCAACATGCCTCTAGTAAAGCACTAGGAAAATGGTATTTTCTGAAACAAAAATTTTCTAATACATGATTTTTTTTCAAATGCATAAAACAAGCAGATGCATACACTAGAAAGCCATTGCTTAAACTGTAATATAACCAAAAATCCTACTTTAACGAAGGCCTGTGTTATGAAATGAAGAGCCACCCCAATTCAGCCAGGAGTTCTGACCCCAGGGGATGCCAGAGCTGCCACATCAGAGCAGAGAAGCCCAGAATTGTCCAAAAAGAACAAGCTCTGCTACAGAACTTTCAACTGCTCTCAGAGTGAACAGGGCTTAATCAGACTCCTAAAATTCATCATATGTTTACACGCTCCCCCAGACAAGACTGTAGACTTTCCATCAATTTACTCTGACAGTCAAACTTGCACAACACTTTTACTGAAATGTTTATGCCTTCTCAAACTTTTTTTCCTAAGATTTAACAAAAATGCATCTCAAGTGTTTCTGTCACAGCTTTCACACATTATCAAGCTCTGGTAGTCACATGAATTCTCCTAATACTTAGCTACGAATTCACAACACAAAATTATTTCAGTATGAATCATACCTTCTTACACTCTGTGTAAACATCCCTGACGTTTCACATTTGCATCCTGTACTTACAACTCTCAAGCTGCCAAGCATATGGTTTCAGACAGGACTAGAGGCAGATTTAGAGAGATACAGGCTATGTCTATCTCCACTCCCTTAAATTAGTATTTGTAAATACCATAACTATATCAGAAAAGAAAATAAACGACAAGTTTTAGCTAGAAAGGAATATGCCTCTACTAGAGAACCTAGAGAGGACTATAACCCTCACTGCCAACCCCCTTGAGGTTGTTGATGTATCTACAACACACAAACTAATGTTAAGTAATATGCAAAATAAACAGGAGTGTGGAATGGCCCCTCCAGGACCTCACGTGGCCAAACAAAACATCACAGCCCCTGGCATCACCCCATGTGCGGGAGAAAGCCATGCTGGGGACCAAAGCTTCCTCCCAAACATGTGCTAGACATGGCACAGAACTGCTGTCCCTACCACTGACAACACAAGCCTTACCCTCAAGAGCAGCAACGGGGTCACCTACGTTTGGGGATTCCCACCCTAGAGCAGGTTTTCTAACTGCATGCCTTGTCTGCACAATACTGAGAAGTGGACACAGATGGAAGACAGAATAAAAGAGACTTCAGATAAATCTTTGCAGGTCTGTGATGTTTACAGACTGGCCAGCATCACCACTTTCTAAATATTTCAAAGGATCCTGATTTTATTACCATACAAACCTGGTAACTCTCAGTTCCACGTAGTAGTGCTGGCCACAACGAAGAGCAGTGAGAGCTTCTCCCACTTGGGTCACACATCTGAGGTGTCCCTGCCCATGGCAGATGGGTTGGAACTAGATGATCTTTATGGTCCCTTCCAACCCAAACCATTCTATGGTTCTATGCTGAGTGATCAGTCTGACACATATCTCCTCACCCTCTGCCTGGAGCAGGTCTCCTCAATATGGCAGTACTGGATTTGTTTAATTTCAGGTAAGTCCTTGGGCAGCAGCTCCTCTAGGTGACCAATCATCCCCCCTAAAGCAAAGCTTGCTTTTTCCCCCCAGATTTTGCTTGGTTTTCCTAGGGAGCCAAAGCAAAACTGACTTCAGGCATGAAAAAAAAAAGGAGGGTGTTCATACCACACATAACTTATTATGTAAAGAGAAGTGCCTAAGGTGTTTATAAATAATGAAGTGCATGGTTCAAGTAGCCCATAATGTTGAACTACCAAGAGCCTTAACCTATTTAGGATGGAAAACCTGGATGTTCTGGCTTGAGGTCCCTGCTGACCTCTGTGGCTACATTTCCTTTAAGTGCTAGTCCTGTCCCCTGTTGCCCAACCAAGCACATCTGGATGTTCCAGTACTAGTCCTGTCCTCTACTGCCCAACCAAGCACATCTGGATGTTACAGTACTAGTCCTGTCCTCTACTGCCCAACCAAGCACATCTGGATGTTACAGTACTAGTCCTGTCCTCTACTGCCCAACCAAGCACATCTGGATGTTACAGTACTAGTCCTGTCCTCTACTGCCCAACCAAGCACATCTGGATGTTACAGTACTAGTCCTGTCCTCTACTGCCCAACCAAGCACATCTGGATGTTACAGTACTAGTCCTGTCCTCTACTGCCCAACCAAGCACATCTGGATTTTACAACCATGGGCAAGAAGCAAAGTCAAACAGCCATTGAACCCCTTACAGGCTAGAAGCTCGACAATACAGTGATGTTGACATTTCCAACGTATCCCAAATTCAAGTAACTTCAATGTATGCAAAAAAACTACCGTAATGCAAAAATTAACAGTTGTTTGCGATGACCACACAGAAAATAAAAGTCATTAAATAAGCAGGCATTGCCCAAAGTCCTCATCATGCCTGTGAGCAGGTGGCAGCATGTAACAGAGACTCAGAGATCAGATTCAGCTCAGTTACTTTTTTATTCCCCTTGAGGCTTCTCAGCAGCAGTTCAACAGCGTTTAAGAGAGAGGGGACACACAATTTCCAGAACACTACACTTTGAATCTGTCCTGAAATGAATAACTGCATGGAAGTTTAGAAAATGAAAAATATCAAGCTAGCCTCATAGATCCATAATTGAACGCCCCACGATGGCACAAGTTGGGCAAGGCAGCCATAAATTTTCACACCTTAAGCGTTCAAGTGGCAGAATGGAGGCTTGGGAGACATTTCTGGTTCCAGCTATCTATCAGGCAGTTAAAATTTGCATTAGTTAGCATGTCGAACGCCAGGCAAGATTCAGTCCGGCGAGACAGTAAATTGATGCTACTCTGAAAACTTTGAAGCAAGCCCCAGAATGAACATCGTATCGTGCACAGCACCAAACACCCTCCTCGCCAAACCCTGAGCCTGCCCCACTCCTCCTCCCACAATAAGCATCTAATGAGTTGTCAGAGCACACGGAGCAGCACCCCCGGGGTGCAAAATAAAACATTTCATTAATCTAAAACTGGAGATTTATGAAAATCAATGTCATAGTGTCACTGCAAAATGTCTTCTTCATTCCCCTTTCCCTGTTCCCGTATCCTCGGATACCACATTCAATTATTCACAGGATTGTGGTTTTTTTTCATTTCCCCATTGCCCAGCCTTTCAGGAGAGACACATTGTACTTTTCAGCGTTCTCTCCTCCTTTGTCATGGATCTTCTTACAATTCCAACCAGAAACCATCCACTTCCACTCATGATATTAATGACTGGGGCAACCGTGTTTCAATATTGATTTTCCTGACAATAATGCTATCCTATTAATAACAGAGTCATGAGAAAAGGCTAAATGCATCTTCTTTAGGCTAACAGTTACAATGATTGCTACTATCTATGGATCTGCAGCCCAATTACACTTTTTCTTAACCCAATAGATTATTATATAAACAACTGTGCCTGGAGGGAAAAAAAAAAACCACACACAATTTACTTCACCTAATTATTTTTTAAAAATAATCTGCCTTCTTGTATGTTGTTTTTAGTTTATATATATATATATAAAAATATATATGTATTTCTCCTTACACACATACAAACCAAGGAGCATAAGCACATTGACATAAGAAAATCTGAAATCTTGAGTTATTTCACAATGGAAAATTAGAATTAGAAAATAACACAAGAGGTCACTGGTGGCTTTTGGCACCCTGATGTCACCAGCTGATGGCTTGTAATGGCTCACAAAAATCTAAGTGAAACAAATTATTTCACAATCACCTGAGGTACGGACTGTTTTGATTCACTCCCCCCCAAAACACCCCCCGGGTTAATTATATTTTGCACAAGCCCAGATGACGATGCTCCCCCTTCCTTAGCAGCTTTGAAATGTTCACCGTCAACCTCATCCAAAAGCCTATGGACCACCTGTTCCCCACTGCAAAAGATGCTTAATGCCATGTTCTTTTATGTTTAAATGTTCTACTAATCAAGCAATTAAGAGTTACGTACAGGTTGATTGCAGGTCATTAACTAACATGAATTGCGATCAAGCTAACAGGAAATAAGTTATGGGACTCCAGGAAGATCAGTATTCCAGCTAGAACAGATCTGTCCTTCCGTAAGGACAGATGGCACAGTTCCTTCCTAACCTTCTACACATACTGTCACCTCTTAGACAGCCATCTTTATGTATAACAGTATATACAAGAGCAAAAGCCAGTACCAGAAATCATCCAGAGCTTTACTAAATAACGCAATTTTACAAATAGTCCCTTTTTAAAGCTCTGAAACACACACCTCAACAATATTTTTTTTCCCTTTCACTCCGAGGCAGACTCAATTATTACATCAAAGAGACAGCTAATGTGAAAATTAATATAGAAAAACTAATTTAAACAGAAAACTGGCAAAAAAAGTTGTAGGTGGGAATGGATTACATTCCATTTGTTTTCTCTGAAAGGAGACGGGGAGACCTCAAATAAAAAAAGAGTATATACATTGAGTGGTTTATGGTAGCAGTAATCAACCTTTTGGTCTAATGCTCTGCTGAGAATCAGGAATGCCAGAAGCTCATTCAAACATGAGCTGCACTAAAAGAAAAAGCTTTGCCACGTAGGGCTATAAACACTGATTTTAAAACCCACTGGAGTCAGCAGCACAAATTCCCTGAGTCCAGCCCGCAATGCACCACCCAGCCTGTTAGATTATTGTATTATTTTTTTATTATTACTTTTATTATTATTATTATATTACTACTTTTTATTATGACTTATTTTTATTGTTCTATTAGCATCATTTTTTTATTTTTGAAGGACAGCACAGCAGTGGATTGACATCCGCAATTGTTCAAAAAATCAGATGACTGCAATAGCTTTATAAATGCTAAAAAAAAAAAATAATTACAGGAGACAAAAATCTTATAGAGCACGTCCAGCCTTACACAGAACCACGGCGTGGAGTGAGCAGAGCCCAGCGCCTGTCAGTCCCACTGCAATTACCATCACTGCCAGAGTCCAATCAGCTTCAACACTCCAGGGTGTTAGGGAGAATCTGGGCTTTTGACACACGACTTCTGGCATTTATTGACCAACGCCGAACAAGCCAGAAACTTTAATGAAAAACTTCAGAAATTAGTATTACAGTGTCTGAAGTTAAAAAAAAAAAAAAAAAAAAAAAAAAAAAAAAAGAAGAAGAAGAGATTGAGGAAAACTGCACACGTTGTGTATGCATCCTGCATTCTGAAAAGTATATAAATACTTTATGATGTTTAAGTGTCAACTTCACATCAAAAATAAGCTAAATACAGAGCCCTGGGTAACCTTTATATTCCGTGATGCACGTAATAGGTGTCAAACTGCTATGAAGAGACTGTGCTGCTTCTATTTTATTTTACATACGTAAAAATAATATGTATTAGTATATTTATCAATATGCATGTGTTATTTTTTTTATATATATATGAGTATACGTATGTATGTGAAAAGCTTTTTTTGGACAGAGTCTTGCGGGTTCCTCCCCCCTCTTTTTTTTTTTTTTTAAATTCTTCTCTGGTCATTAAGGCATACAAAATAATTTACCTCTCCATAGTCCCTCAAATCTCAGAACTTCTGAAAATATTAGGTCCTTGAATAGAAAAAGAGCACTATTTTATTATGTCAAACACAAAGCCAATTATAAACAGTAACTGAACCTGATGGATCAACCGTACAAACATTTTTGGTTCAGGGTAGTCATTAATCAGAAGAATACAACTATTGTCATATTCATAGGGCTCAAAAAGAGATCAAAATTTAAAAAGTGGCTTTAAGACCATCACCAGTAAGCAGAATTATTCAGACTCCACTGTCCAGGTAAACTGTTTGTATTTGGAAGCAATACCAGACTGAACCCCACCAAAGCTTCTGGTCATTGCTTGAAGAACACAGAGTTCTACCCTTTGAGCCTTCTCAGAATTGATTTGGTTTACATATTTTTTTCTTAAAAATATTTTCATTTCCAGCCAAAGTTATTTTTGTAAGCTTCATGAAACTGTAACATTGGCAAAATCCTCTATGAAGGACAAATGTTATTTTTGTAAGCTTCATGAAACTGTAACGTTGGCAAAAACCTCTACGAAGGACAGTAACTAGGAATGGACAAACAGTATCCTGCTCACCTGCAATATTCTATTCAAATCAAAGATTAACATGTTTTTTGTGGGTTTGTTAACAATTAAAGTAGTCTAAAATTTACAGTCTCAGGAACAGGTAAAGTCAATCTTTTTCTTAACAGTTTCACAAAGAATAATCAGCAGTTTTCTGAAACTAGTCATATCAGACAACACTGTGTGTATCTTAAGGTTTTCTATCATATTGATGGCTTTTGCACAAGTTCCTCTGACATAGGTCAGTTCTTTGAATTCCCTTTGACACAAGGCAATTAAAAATGTTTACCTCAATCTATAGAAAGCTCTTTATCATTCAACAGCAGAACAGAGCACAGTTTGTACATACTGGTACATTTGCAGCATTCAACCAGGTAACATCTCGGGGCCGAGAGCTGGTGTGAATTTTGTGTTACCAGAAATCTTTTTTTTTTTCCTTTTTTTGGACTTGCTTTATTTTAGCCACTTGACTTCAGCAATTAATATCAATTCCTTGACAATGAAGTCCTCAAATTAAGTTCAACACAACTCACTCCTCCTGTTAGGTCTTAAGCCAACAGCAAAGTGACTTCTGTGGGACAGGAGGTCATGGTGATGGTCACAGTCTTCATACTGAAAAGCAGCACAAGTATTGGGAAATACGACTGTTCTTCAGTTTAAAGAGAAGCACTAGATCAGTAACACCTCTAACAGAAGACCAGACAGCCCATTTAACCAGACTGTAATTAAGCAAGCCCAAGGACTGTATCACCATACATTGAGGAAAGCAGAGCGAGAGATTCTGGCATGGATGTTCTTTGGATATAAAAGAACAGATACTGGCTATAGATCCCAAGTTTGATCTTATTCAGGCAGTGATTCAACTTCTAACCTTACACTGCAGTTCACCTCAGCCCCCAAATCATGGCTGCTCAACAAGCAGAACGTACTTTTTAACATACAGTCAAATTGGGTTTCAAAGAGTTGAAAGAATGATCCACATTAAGTTCAACTTTGAGACAGAACCTCCCAACTAACACGTATCACCCCAACACCATGCAGACAATCACTGGTCTCAATTCCTTATTTCTAAACAAATCTATGCAGGCTATAAACACCATGCAGACAACCACTGGTCTCAATTCCTTATTTCTAAACAAACCTGTGCAGGCTATACATATTTACAGTTGTTTTTGGTTTTTTTTTTCTTTTGTCCAATGTCCAGAGTTTAAAGAATTACCCCGAGTTCAAACATTTTGCAGATGCAGGGTTAAAGGTCAATGAAATTAGCACAAACTACTGGAACCAAGAGAGAACCACAATTTGGAAAAATAGAGAGGATTTTAGGAAGTTACAAGAAAAACTTCCCAATCTTCCAATTTTTCATGTTAATTTCCACAGTAGTTTGCTCAGCCCTTAGACAATTACTTCTTTGCCTAAGTCTACCAGTCTGTTACGTATCAGAAACTCTATTTTTAATATCCAATTATAGATGACATGACAAGGAAGTATGTAAAACTGCATGGAATTAGGTATCACACAATCTTCACAAACACCACTCAAGGTGTACTGAACATTAAGCAGGAGAAGAGTTTCACTGACAACCACAAGGATTATTGTGCCCAAAATTATGCACTGCTTAAGAGCTTTTCACGTCGAAGCTAAATGCAAGTTAATATCATGACCAAGAAGCATCCACAGCCTCCTGGTTCCCTCCTGATACGAGATTTTGTTCAACAAAATTAAATAAAATTGCTGCAATTTCATAGAGGTTTCACAAGCTTAAAACCGGATTAATGTCACTGGGGAAAAAATTCGCATAGCAAATATTTCCCACAAATCTATGATTCAGTAATGTTTAGTAGAACACCACTTTAGAAGCCTCTTCCTCTAAATGTAGCACTGCACAAACAAATAACTTCTTGAATAAAATACCTTTTTGAGCAAATCCACAAATGTTTTCCTGTACTTGGTAAAAGGGGCAGATGAAGCTCAGAGAAGTCTGCTGTTAACACATGCTCTATTTTATCAGACATTCTTTTTTTTATGTGAAAACATAAAGGAGTTTTTCACCTTATTCCTGGTTAAGCAGGCTATTGCTCCTAAACAGTCTGCGAAAGTCATTCTCAATCCAACCATTAAGTGTCCAGAACACTTCATTTAGGCAGAGTTGAGCTGCCTGACACGAGATAAGCTTGATGAAATACCCAACACAGATAACAGCAATGGTATTTTGCTCAGTGGCATACGTTCAAGTCATCAAACAAATTAATCAACCCAAGGTATTTATGATAAATGAGAACCATGCTGCATTCTTTTTTTCACACAGCAGCATTTGTATTCTTTCATTTCTTTCTGAAGCAAGCTGTAGGTTAACAGTCCAACTCCAGTAGAGGCCAAGACACTAAGAACCATTGAATGATCTGAGTTGGAAAGGTCCTTAAAGACCATCGAGTTCCAACTCCCTGACAGCTCCAGAGATGGGGCATCCATAACTTCTCTGGGCAGCCTGTTCCAGTGTCTCACCACCCTCACAGTAAAGGATTTCTTCCCAATATCTAATCTAAATCTCCCCTCTTTCAGTTTAAAACTGTTACCCCTCATCCCATCACTGCAATCACTGATAATGAGTCCTTCCTCATCTCTCCTGTAGATCCCTTAAGGTACTGAAAGGGGTTACAAAGTCTCCCCAGAGCCTTCTCTTCTCCAGGCTGAAAAACCCCAACTCTCTCAGCAGGGGGTTGTTCAACTGATCCGCGTGGGAGGACCATGAAGCCCATCTTCTGGGACTCTGCCCTGAAGATCAGAGACAGCATTTATGCCAGCTGTGCAACTACCTGTTCATAAGCTCAAGAAACCACTTGCAGAGCTCAGATAACTTGATCGCTACATGAAAAAATATTCCTAAACTCCTCTCTTCAGACTACCAGGAACATGTAAGATCAAGCAGTAACGTTGAATTTGGTGATATTTGCCTTGTGATTTCAATCACACAGACAAGTATTAATTTCATGTCTTAATAACGAAGGCCCTGATTATCTAAACTTAGTTGTTTTCTGATTTTTAAACATGGAACAACTCCATTTGTCCCAGGTGGCAGGACAGACGCGTGCTCCTCTACTTAGAGGAGGAACATTGCCGTCCATGAAGATCCTCCAGAGCCCCCTTTCAGCAGAGGAAACCTCTCTGTTCAGCTCTTCTCCACGTTTTGTCAGGAATGACAAATACAGACCCGTGTTACTCGTAACCATCCAGCTTCCAGCCATGGCCCCAGCACTGCAGTATATTCAGGGGAAAAAAGCACCTGCAAAAACACTGACCTGTTACAGGAAGGGCAAAATCATTTGTTCCCGTAACAGACCCAGCCTCCATCCTACTTCCCAGCACCTTCAAGTAATGCAGAGCACATTTTTTTTTCCTCCCTGTAAGAATGATTGATGTTATAATGTGGTAAGAACTTTTTTCTGCTGTTCTAGCTGAGGGTTCGGGTTTTTTTTCTTACCTCACAACAACACTTTGTCTGGAAGAGATGGATAAATATTTGACATGGCATCATTCCCACTGCTCCCCACAATAGAAAAGTTTTTTAAAATTTATACGTTTCATTTTCTTGTGTAATAATTAATGATAAAGGGTTTTTTTTCTTTCTTTCACATCCATTGTAATTACTAAACAAATTACATAACTTCACACACACATAAAAATCCTCTGACATTATTTTAGTGGTTCTGCCAGCTAGGATTTGAATAAGAACAGGATCACAGCTAATTAAGTCAGCACTAAAACCCTCATATAATCTTTCTGAATACCCAAGAACTTCCATATGGAGTCAAAATAAATCATTTTTATGATTGCTTTCTGACACAGTTGGGAAGAGTATAAAAGAAGACACAAACTAAAAAGACAATGTGAGAATTATGAAAATACATCAAATGTATGATGCGAGACCAGGCTGTGAAGAAAGCAGTAAGAGATGAATACAGTGTAAAAACATACCTTTGGGTTTATTAGTGGCAAAGTTTGTACAGTGTATTTAAAGTCACTAGAGGTACTGAAATAAGCAGTTAAAATCTTCTGTGACTGCAATGTCACAGGAACTTAAGACCAAAGGTTTCTAGGTGACAGCCAGCACCAGAAGTCTTGTCAACACACCAGAGCTGACAAAACACCATTCCTCCAAATCCTTGGCAATTGTTTTATCATAACTAAACTAACTCACTGATCTTACCATAACATTTACAAGTAAATACAAGTATTCCCGTGAGTTCCCACTGGCCAAATTTTATTTCACCCTTGCTGATTTGCATGAGAATTTAGTTCTGATACTAACAAATATCTCATTTTAAATATTAAACTCTTTGTATCGTAAGGATAACAAGAGACAGCGCTAAATCTCTAAAGTTTGACAAGTGATCTGACAAGTGATCTCACGTCCCACCATCATCACCACAGATCCCATTCTTCCTTATTTAAAAGCTGACATACACAATCAAGTTCCTGCTGGTCATCAAAATGTTAAAAAAAAAAATAAAAATAATTGCATCCCTCCTTCCTCCCAACTCCCTTTCATTTAGAAAGGAGACAACTTAGACCTCAGTTGGCTGCCTAAGTTCTAGAGACCTCCAAGAAGCACACTGTGGTTTGAACCACAGATTTAGAAGCAAGACTTGGACTGCCAAGCATATTGCCAACCCCTACTTGGGTTGTCAATGAAACTGTTGTATGATCTTACCGTCTTAACTTCTAAAATGACAAGTTACTATTATAGTAAAAATATCCCTTCTTCTGACATGGAAGGAGCAGAACTGAGTGTCAAAAATACCCTCAGAGCTCTGGAAGGCAGAGGAGTGCTTTTGCTCCCAACATTTGGGTTAAGAATGACTCAGTTGATCGGAGCAGTGGCCGTGATCCAACACATGCTGGGAGGGGAAGCAGAGCACTGGCACAATAACTTAGTTTCTCCAAAAGACCACGCAATCCTCAATTCTTTTTCCAGAGGACCAAGAAAAACAAAGCCACAGGTTTCCACAGTCCCACTTTGCCTGTCTCCCCTTCCCTCCACGTTCATGTAGAACTGGGGTCATTGCTGGGCAGGGACTGGGCTCAATGGGGAACAAGGTGTTAAAATTCCCATAGACACACTATGGCCAAGGTCTAAGGGACAATGACTGCTGTCCCCCTCTGCCCCAAATGTGTCTGAACTAGCCATAAAATTAGTAGCTAATATTAAATGTTCATCTTCCTTTTGCACACTATTATCATTCCTGTTAGTCATCTGAGGACAAACATTAGGAATTTTTCTCCTGAAATGGTTTTAGGCTTTACCCTGGAATTAAATATCGCTATAAAAAAGGAAGCATTAAAAAAACATTTAACAGCTGGATACAACATCTGCCTTTCCCAGGTCATTAGTACTTAAGAACAGTTAATTTATGAGACTATGAGGCTACAGAGAGACTGTCAATTAAAAGAATCACACTTCTTTCTAGATTAAGCCTTATCTGCTGAGTGTTCCAATTAAATAAGTTGTCCTTTTTGCCTTTTTTTTTTAAATGCAAAGACACACTATGCAAAATGCATAACTGAGTATGTACAAGAGGCAGACAGGACTTAATCACCTCCACCAATTTTCTTGATTTGACTACCAAGACCTGATCACATAGTGACACCCACAGCCTTCATGACCAGGGCTTATTTTTTATGTTTCACCTCTAATAATGTAGTGGATTAGAGAAGAACATGTAGATTAAAGTAAAATTATTAAATAAATAAATAAATAAATAAAAACCAAAAACAAAAACAACAACAAACAAACCACAAACTATCTGGCAATTCAAGAAGACGTTTAGGAGTGCAAACTAATTTTAACTCATTAATAGACTTCCAAGAGCCAGCATCTTTAAGATGAAAAACACCATTATACTTCATGAGTCTGTACAAAAAGGTGATACAATTCTCACTTTCAAAAATAAAAATAAACATCACTTCATAAAGAATAAGAAACCAAGCCTGAAAAGGGCAATTTAAGAATATAAGGGAGGAAATAATTATTTTGAAACGGTCCAATTATACATTCAATAGGAAAGCACTGTTTCCAATTTATAATGAAGCACTTTTTAAACATCTCTGTTGTCAAGCTCAGTATACTAGACTACTCTTGAAATTAACTCCCTGCCAAAAGTAAGAAATTCAAGTCTTTTCATTTCATGGTTTGAAATCAGAGTATAAAACCAAAAACCATCTTTTTTTTTTTGTTTTCTTTTCTTTTTTCCTAATCCCATTTCTAATTACACTGATGTAGGGCGGTACCTCGTACAGGTATGCCAATATTCCCATTATCAGGGCTTGTTAAGAAATTCTTCTTTCAAGAAGGATATTGGCATCCGAGTATCTCAGCTTGAACAAAAACAGATCTTACAAAATCCGGCATCAAAAGTTTCTTCTGCAGAAAGCAAAGGAGATCAAAACCTAACTCGCACGCCCACGCTCATACAAATAGACACTTTTAAGGTCAATGAAAGAAAAAGGGCACCGAGCATGTAAAGGATAATGGACTACAAATTAATTGTGGGAGGGGATACAGAGGAGCCAGGAACACAGACAGGGCCATCCTGGACTCGTGTCCCAAACTAAGTGGCCGTAGCTGGAACGAGCTTCCTCAGATTTCAGTGCAGAACCAGGACCGACATCTGTTCTGAATTATGGTTATAACTTACATTTTTTGTTGCCGTTACCCAAAGCAAAGCTTTCACTCTATGAGATAATAACAGCATATTATTATTATTATAGCAGTACTGCCAGAGCAGCACAGCCCTCCCCCAGCACACACGTGTAGTTTTAACAACTCTCACATCAATGTAATATTGTTTCTGTAAGAAGCTATATTCATAAACAAATCCATTCTGAAGGGTGCAGGAATCCATACTGGAATGAGAAATAAAACATAAACACAGGGCATCTAGATTACCCACCTAAACGGCAACAAAACCCATAAAGAACTTCACCCAAGAAGTTTTGTTTCCATTTTTCTAACCTCCGGCAGGCTTTGAAGAATCAGGCTTAGCTTCAGTGCCAGTCCTTCTCCTCAACCAGCTGCAATTTATCATATTATAAACCCATCATCAAATTGCTCAATCCATCCTTTCCAGCATACATTTCCTTGTGTTAAGCCAGTTTTTGGCCTGTGGCTCCCCATTCTTTCAGACTCTCTCAAGACTTGCTCTTTTAAAACCCAATATGTGCTTTTTTTCACACGTAGCACATGGAATAAATTGGTTCCATCGCTCCCAGTATTTTAAAAATGCAAATACATACATGTGGCCTAAGATGCCTATTACAGCCCCCCCCCCACATGTTATACTGTAAGTTTGCCAAGTTTCATTTTGCAATCACCAAAGTGGAGGGGGAAAAAGTGTTAAATCAGATGTAAAAAAAAATATATATATATTAAATTGTATGTTCTCCTAGAGTGAGAAATGTCGTCCCATGATTTAACACAGGATGCACAAATTTTTATAGTTAAGCTACACAGCTCTGAAAATAGAGTTGTTCCTCATGAAGATACTGAAACATCTCAGGTGCAATAGCATATACTGCCTGTCTTGAAATCCTCATCGCTGGTTTGTGTGAACCACAGCTAAGAATAGTACCATACACAGTAATATAAGTCATATCCTACATTAATGTACATAATACCAATATATGCTACACAGTTATGTAAGAATGAAGGCAGCAAAATAAAAGATAGACTGAGATTTATAAGGAAATGGAAAGAACTCAGAATTTCCACTTGGACTCCCACCTTCTTCATTTCATCTCTATCTTCCTGCTCTTCTACTAACAAGAGGACACTCCAATTTCAAATTCTTGCAGTGTCTGAGTAGAACAGAACAGACACGATGCAGTGAATAAGAAATACTGATATCAATCATATGTACAACTGAAATATCAAGTAGAAATTTTCAAGTTTCCAAATCCCTTTTTCTGTTTTTACTATTTACATTTTACGGGGAAACTGTTTCAAAACCAAATGCAGGTTTCAGAAGTTAAGTATCTATTTATTTTCATATAACATTTAGTAAACTGTTTGGTATAACCAGCGTGCTTGCATGAGTGTGCATGAGCGCATATCTACATCCAGAAAATGCCTTTAACTCCAGACTTTAAAAAAACACTTTCCTAACAGAAAATTTTATATTCTACTAATTCCATGAAGTAGACATTATGCACATCCCTAGTGAACTAATCCACATATCGAGAGGCCAGGGTATTGCAACTGCATCACTGGAGCATCTGCACTGCTACACCATCTGCTACAGGCAGAAGCTCAACCACAACATCACTCAGTACCTCAACACAGCAGAGACACCAAGGAAGGGAACCTCGTTCTGCAATTTCTTCCATATATTTAATGAAGAAGTCAATAATGGACATTCAATTCTATTTATCATCAGGCTATAAATGGCTACATTTTCTATACAGATACAACTCAACTCTGTCAGTATTTTCAGACTTGTAGACATGGTGCTGAGGGACTTGGTCCAGTAGTGGTTTGGTACAGGTTGATGGTTGGACTTGATGATCTGAAAGGTCCCTTCCAACCAAGACGATTCTATGAAAGCAAGAACATGATGAGATTTAAGCGGTGATGGTTGGACTTGATGATCTGAAAGGTCCCTTCCAACTGAGATGATTTTATAAAAGCAAGAGCATGATGAGATTTAAGCGATACACAGACCATACCTCACACCTCCATAGAGTGGTACCTTCCACTTAATTGCATTTGTGTTATCAAAACCCAATACTACTACTGTGTATTTTCATTTCAGAGAAGTTGCTTCTCTTCCGCAATACACTTGGACCATCTTTCAAAACATCCATTGTCACTGGAATCCCACCTTTTCTATCTAAGGAAATATTGTGCCCCGAAGTCCCCAAAGCCTGCAGCTGGAGAGGATTAGAGCTCCCAGACGCCGGCGGGATGAGCGAGACGGCGAGGAGCAGACAGTTCATTTAAAAAAAACTTAATGGAGTGTATGACCCTGGCTGCTTAATACAAGCACTGTCAAGGCATCTAAGCAAAAAGTCTCAACTGTCACCGCTGACAAGCTGAGCAGAATTATTTGTCACACTAGAGTAGATAAGAGACCAGCAGAGTGGTGTACGGTGAGATCCCCATACGTCTCCGGGCTGCAGCCTCAGACAGCAGGCACACGGTCTCCTCCAACACGCTGGCAGTATAATGGGATCTCACTCAAGGCAATATGGTTACAGCATTATTCTTTTGTCTTCATATTTTAACTACATTAGCCTCCTTTTTACTTAGTGTTTTACATCCTCTCATTAAGTAGTTCTGACTTCCCCTTCGTATTTTCTGAAAAAGACGGCACGCAAAGCCTTGAATAATCTCCAGGTCATTAGCTAGTATAATGCACGTCATCAATATGTCAAATTATAGCAGCCAAAGAACTAACCTGATGCATCTGCTCTATAACATAAAAGCTTTCATCTGGATATTTCTTCTAACCCCATCACAAACCCCACACATTTATTATCTTTCAGCATGTGTGTACTCATTAACAAAGACCTCCAAAAAGCTAATTCTTTCCCTGCTGGTGCTTACACACCAAAGCTCTCATTATCTGGAGTGCTGGATGGAAGCAGTCTACTTGTTCAGGACATAGACCATCCTTCTCCACACAGAAACATGGCCTTAAAATTCTACTACTCCTCACAATAGAAGAGAAATGAATGTTTTTCATTTATCAGCGTTTATCCTGCAAAACCACATTAACACTGAATAACTGTAGCCAGAAAGGTGCATGTTCTCCTATGAAACAAACTGCATTGGACAGAAAGCAGGCAGTTCTATTTGATGCACAGGTGTTCATCTAGTCCTAATATCTGTTATGCAACTTAAAATAAATTTATTTAATTTATAACTCTACTATTATATTGCACTACCATAACTTTCAGAACACCATCTTCTGCTACACCTCTTCCAATCTAATATGTGAGTTATTTTGGACAAACGTCTTTTCATGGAATGATTCTTGGCAATAAAGCAGAGTGGAAATGAGGTCCTCCATAAAGGCCTCCTGATGTTAACATAATACATACAGCAGCATCTCTGCCCAACTAATTCACCGCCAGAAACATGGGGTTTTTTCAACAGCCTGTGAGACAAACTCAGGTGGGTCTGTCTTCTCCCTGTGCTTCTGAGTGCATCCTTTACCTGGTGTACTTAGAAAATAAGCTCTACAGGTGACAGCATTTCTCTACTGTTTATCTAGCACCTTGTAAAAACAGAGACCTAAATTGGACTAAGTTAAGAACTGTAGTTTTTCCTGTAATACCCACAAATATTTAAGTCTTTATTAAGAAAGAATACACTGTCACCGAGTGTTTTTCAGAATTTATATAAGTATGCTATAGATCTATAATCATTTAGGATCATTGCAATTGATTCATTATCTGATACAGAGGACAACCAAGCACCTAGAAATGCTACTAGTTTGGACCATTTCTTCTTTTTAATCTTTTTAACACATTGAGTATAAAACGGAAAGTTAGGAAGCTGTGCCCATCTGACCTTTATTGAAGGTTACTTACTATGTTTGAGAATATAGCTTCAGTAGGTATCACTCAGAAACAAAACGTTATCTCAAAATCAAATTTAAAATGGCTTTGAATATATTGTCAAACCTAGTATAATGAAGGTTATTTATGAGTTCTAGTCTCCACGATTGATAACCACACACACAAAAAAAAAAATGCCTGCCAGACAGTAGTTTGTACACAGCAAAAGAGTTCATCCAGGACCAACAGTCAAGTTCTTGCACCCAGAGGGCAAATACTTAGTGATAAAAACTTCTTTACTGTACCTCTATTTTTATCCCTGCAGATTGTTTACAATGATTCACTCAAGACTAAGGAGCAGGAGGAAAACTGTTCTCCTTTTGGGATGAAGTATCTTCAGGCAGAAGCGCTACCAAGGGTTTATGCTCATAATATCATGCCAAGATTATTCTTTATGAATGCTCTGTAGAATTATTTACAATAGACACTGTCAAACTCTGACATATGCATGATTGTCTGCATGCAATGTTAATGAGTAGCCAATTTGTCATTCACAGAAGGGTTGATGCCTAGTCTGAAAATAAGCACCAGTAGAGAATGTATTTTAAATCAACTCTCTCAATCCATTCCTACCCGATTAACACTGTCGCCCATTATCACACACAGATATGCAAACTGAAGATTATACAAATTCCAAAAGAATTATTGGACAGATTGGAGCAGGAGAGCTCTGCAAAAGAAACATAATAGCCTAAGTTTAAAGTGCTGAATCTTCTCCTTCTAGTCAACAAAAAACCCTTATTTCCCTTCAGACAGATTTTTTCCACACTCAAGTTTTAAGAAAAGACCATAATAGCCTAAGTTTAAAGTGCTGAATCTCCTCCTTCTAGTCAACAAAAACCCCTTATTTCCCTTCAGACAGATTTTTTCACTCTCAAGTTTTAAGAAAAGAGTCTTAAGGAGGAATGAAGTAATAGCAAGAAATGAAAGTAATAATACAGAGCGAGTCAAGTTATAAAGGGTTGTCAGACAAGGATGAGAAGAGAACTGAGTAAGTGACAGAAAATAAGCGGATAGAGGCAGGACTACTTATGTTGTACAAATGCCATTTTGCCTCTTGCTTTCCATCCAGGGTCTGCTACTAAACCCTCAGGTGGCATCCAGTGGTGCCGCTGCTTAGGCACAGCCCTTCAACCTGAAAAATGCTAGGAGATGTGATACAAGTACTTTTCCACACTATTTCCTAGACAATGAAACGGTCCCAGTATCCCAAAGGCAGTTCTTTCCCACGCTAGTTTTCAAGAAAAAAAAAAAATAAAAATACACATTTCCTGAAACGTTCTTCCTTGAAAAAGCACAAGTAGCTACAAAAGCCCAAATGAATAAAATTCAGCTAAAAGCATCATTATCTAGTCTTCTATTTGACATTTATTAAATTTAGAAGTTTGTGATTGCTGCAACTAAAATTAAGAGGAAACTATAGCATGTCACCTCATCTCTCAAAGACCTTCCCCACTTCTGAACAGCCAATGGATATTTCTATATTTTTTCCTGCACGCTGTGGGAGAGCAGCCAAGTTTTCACTTTGTCTACAGTAAGGAACCTACATGTTACAGACATGAGACCTGATGAAACGATTACTACATATTACTCTTCTACACACAACTATATATATATATATATATGTCTGTAAAACCAGGCCAAGAATCTTCCTAAAAATAAAAAAAAAAATAAAAAAAAAAATGAAGAAAAGTGCCTCATCACTGGAACTGAGAGTCACCCCCCGTGGCTGAAATTCATCCACAGAGAGAAGATTTGTACATTGTTTAATTCCCACCCAATTCCTCAAAACACATCTGCACAGACACAGACCCTGCCCAGAGTTAATTTTGCCTCCCAGCTGAGCCATCAAATTGCCATAGCTCTGCCACAACCAGCTCCTTCCCTATGGAAGGGCCGAGAGAGATGCTCTGTGCTTCAGAAGACAAGCTTCTACATTCTTGACTAAGAAACAGCTGTATTGTGAATTCTGAGGTGAAGCCTAATGCTACAGGGATATTGTACTCAGCTGTGGCATCACAAAATTAGTATTTGCAGAATCAAGGCGGGGGGCAGGAGGAGACAGAACTAATCATAATGAAAATTAGAATGAAAATGAGAAACACGTAAATATAGTAAAAGTAGAAGCTTGCTAATTCACACTGTTGAAAGTGCTTAACAAGTGAGCAGTGAACCTACATAATGGGTGCTCAAAGGACCTCAAAAAGCCAGCACACAGAGCATTAAATTTCATTAACTCAGACTTCCAAAAAAGCTCTGTCACTATACAAGCAGCAATAAATGTTTCTGAATGCAGTTAATCAGCCATACAATGAGAACAGAGAGGGACAACCATAAAAAAAATGCAAGTATTTCCAAAGCTTTTCTTTATAATACTAGTTCTGGAAAAGACCTACGCTTAAAGTCTTACTCACTGATAAGTGAACTCCTCCCTACCAATTTAGCCAATCAGTTAACAATGTTCTATCACACTTCCTGAGAAGATATCATTAACTCAATCTCACTGACCAAAAAACAAGAAGGTTACAACATCCTAATTACACAGAAATGCGTAACATCAAATGGGCAAAGATAATCACATAATTCAATAGAAAATTAAGAAGGTTAAACCACTAACAATTCAATCAAGGCCAAAGCAACAAAATAAGCACAAAGTTACAAATTATAAAACATTAATTCTACTTCTAAATGTAAACACAAACTTAAGATTTTTGTCTTGTACAAAATCAGAAGACCAAATAAGACATGCTCTCTTAGGAAATAAACTCTGCCAAGAATAAATGCACAGTAACAAACTTTCTGGTCCATCCACTTTTCCCTTAAAGCTTCAAAGTGAGGATTTTGAGGCACGTAGTGACAACCACTCAGTGAGTTCAGATCACAAGACCTTCACTTGTGTACGTTGGCACAAGTGAAGTGCGACACAGTGGCCGCATCCTAAACATGGCAGGACCAACACTCACAGTTGTGGCAATTTGTCCAGAGGGCACTGCAATATATTTCCACTTCAAGATGTACAGAAACAAGGTCTAATCATTAAAAACTTGAAATAGCTCCACGATTTATGCAGCGAAAGGAGAGCATTTGACCTTAAGAGCCTCCATCCCATGTCGGAACATACACAAGGCTTTGCTGGTCGCTTTTGGAGTCACAAATGAGCAATCCTTGTTTGACCAGGAGAGAATATCCAATTGCAGGGGCAGGACCATTTATATTGCTGCATTATCCCATCTGAAAGATCCTGCCACCGACTCTGCTCAGCCAGAGACACACAGAAGAGAAGCCCAGAGCATGTTCTTTCTCCTCATCCCTTGCCTGGCAGCTGGTGAAGATGGAAAGACGGTCTCCTGGCAAACAGCACTAAGAAAAAATAACTAAGCAGAGCAGATCACCTGAAATCACTCCTCACTCTCCCACGTCCCATCCTAAACCTCACAAATTCATAATTACCAGAGCTTTGGAAGACGACAGAAAGGAGAAAGTAGAATGGCTTACCTGGAAAATGAGAAAGCAATAACTAAAGCAGATAATTTCTTCCACTTTTCAATTTCCTAGCTATTTCTGAGCTTTAATCAGCCATCTCCTTCCCTAAAACCTGCCATGCAACAAAAAGCATACCCCCGAACGGAATTTTTAATACCGGCTCCTTGTGGGACCAAACTGATACATTTTAGCCCATTTCTTTTTAATAAACGCAATGATTTTAATCAAATTTGTTCAGAGGACAGAAGATTAGTTAAAGAAGAGAAGTAAATGAAAGATTAAATTAAGGTATCATTGGGAATTAAAAATGTAATTTTATGTTATCATCAGTGGTATATTATGAATAAAGAATACGCAATATGCAATTAATATGCAGCACAATATGAACAGCATTTGAGAAAAATGAATTTGATATGTAGGACAGAAAGGTCATGAATTCTTAAACCTGATTCAATTTGTTCAATTTTCCCATGGGCATCTGTTTAAATATTTCCAGGTATGGGAAAAGTCACTGCTAAATTCTGACATATTTTAAGGCGATTACAGTTCATGACAGTCAACCCAATACATTTCCTACACAAATCAAGGCATTACCCCTGCAATACTGGGGTTTTTTTGAGCAGATAGATGATTCCCACATAGGGAAGCTACATGGGAAAGCAACCGGACAAAGTCAAACAGCAGAATTACACCGTTAATTAAAAAAGTTAAAATATTCTTAAAACTTCATTTAAACTCCCAGCTTAGCTAAGGTTAAAATGTATTATTCAGAGACACTAAGCAGGGCACAAAAATGCACTTTGCTCAGCTGCTCCTTGTTCTGTTTATGGGAGAAGATAGGAAGTAATGTCCTATCAGACTAGCAGTACATTTCACCTGTAAGTATCGCCAAGAGGAAAAGCAAAAGTACCCACAAAATAAGAAAAATATGCTTCATATTAAAGCATATTGCATTTATAAGCAGACTGATTTAAAAACATTTCCATTTATACTTACTTGAAATTATTTTTTCAGGATCAAGACAATAGAGATATTGCCATTTTGTGTGACTTCAGCAATTTCTGTGCAACATTAATATTGCTAAGGATTTAATCACGGACTTTCTGAGCACTAAAAGCTTTTCTTAGCTCACTAAACTACACCCAAGGATTACCGCACAGGGCTTGAATTCATAGGTATCTGAAACTCTCCAGAAAACAAATAGCCAATATAAAGGTTTCTTTTATTGCCACTTGACTCCACTCAGGTGCAACAGAGCATAAAATAAACCCCATGCAGGTGTGTGCACAGGCATGAGCACATTCAGACTTTCTGGTATGTGTTTGGGAACCAGTTTTCAAGCTCCTTGACCTTCCCTCTCCTGTCCCTTCCCTTTTCTCCTTCCCCAGGCAAACAGATTCTTCAAGCGCACTGGAGCTCAAACAGAAGCCACAGGCATGGAGTCCTGGGTTGTACACTAAATATGTATGGAAGGACAGACACAGTCCATTAGTTTTGCAAATCTCCTAGCCATAATTACAACAGTCAATTCACTATACGTGTTAAAGTTTGAGAAGATTTTTTTGTTGTTGTTTAAAAAGATAAATCAATGTGACTTTCAAGATTACGTGAAACCAGCAATTTTTTCATCAGTTTCCTAAAGCCATTCATTTTATCCATCCACTCTAATTGCACAGTTTCACAATTATCTGCTTGTCCCAACCCATGTAATCTACTGACATCTCATTTCTAATAAATACCGTCTCGTGCTTCTTCAAATGCATTCAGCTGAATGTTCGTTTTTGACAAACGGCATTTACAGAGGGCAATTGTGATCACCCAGACTGACCTCCGACATCGCACAGGCCAAAGAATTTAACTCAGAAATTTCTCCAGAGCCCACAGGCATCTCGCTGAGCCAGATCACATCTTTCGCAGTGATATATAGCCTTGATTTAAATATCTAAACCAACAGCAATATCATAATTTGATTAGTGTTTTGAATTTCTCTGTCTACAGCTCTGACCCTCAGATTGACAGAACTAGCAGACTAATTTCTTCCACACATTTAATACATCGCTCAAGTTTCCAACTTGATTCCTAAGGTCCAAACATTTGATAAATTCCCTCAATTTCAAAAGACAATTACTACTTGCCAACAATTCTAAGGCTTAATATTAGACCCAAATTTTACTTCTATGCAATAAGAAACGCAGTGAGATGTTTACAGCTATCAAACAAGTTCTGTAAAGCCAGCCAATTTATCCACAAATAAATAACTGGCAGCAAAAGCAGTAAGCGTTGAATACCACAGACTACCAGAGATTGGTATTACTGCAGCTCACAGATCAATTCTAGTTATAACATTACATCTCACACATCCAACTTCTTAACAAAGATATCAAAGAAGATGTAATTTCAAGAGTCCCACAAAGAGCTTTGTGAAGTACATTTTTCAGGGGTCAAATCTAGTATACACTTAAATACATAATTTTTTCTAAAAAAGGAAACATCCTCTTTGTAGAATTCCAAGTGCAGGAATTTGGTTTTATTTTAAGGTACAAAAGCATTCGCCTGTTCTGAACTAAAATTTGAGACATCACACTTATGTCACACAACCCCACAGCTGAGGAATAAAAGGCATCGCACTTTAAGATCTATCCATCCCTTGGCAACAGGGACAGAGGTGACACTGACCTCATATAGTCAGAATTACTGATGTGGTTCCCTGCCTTAAGTTCCAAGCACAGTAACTTGGGACAATTATCTGTTTCACAGCTCTCATGAAGAGGACCCCTCTCATTTGGGACATTTACTGAGCCACAAACTAACCAAGAGTCCTCTGAGAGGCTGCCACCTACCTCCATGCATCCTAGTCTTGCTCATGGTAAGGAATGATCTGCCCAAGCATGAGAGTGAGAAGCTAAGGTAATACTCAAATTATATTATCAAAAGTCTTTCCTGGATCAGGAACAACTAAGTCGACAAGCACAGGAAGTCTTTCACAAGCAGACAAAAGAATTCACCCGAAAAAATGGCCTTTATTTTACTGTGGTTAGACTGATGTCTTCTGCTCAAAAAAGTCTCCTCTCTTTCTTGATGCTATAGGTATAAACATGTTTACATATAATGCCTCTGCTTTGCATCTTGATTATTTCAATGCATTCTTGGTTAAATTATACCTTACTCCTACTCAGAAAGGTGAAATTGTTCTGCTTTTTCTTTTCTTAAAAAGAAAAAAAAAAGGTGAGCGTGCACCAAAGAGAGGAGGAAATTAGATGGCTCTGTAAATTCTGAATGTAAATTTTAAGTCATAAAACTTTTATTTTTCAAAGCATTTAGCTATAATTTGCCTTTACCTTACCCCTTCTTTAATTATTGCAATTACTTTAGATGATCAAGTTCAAGAGGAAAAAAAAGCCGTACAGTAAAGACTGCAAGTAAAAGGCAGCAAAATATTGTCAGTGATTAAGCCTTGCCTTTGAAATACATATTCATGTATGATTTGGTAACCTACAAGCAGCAACCAGAAAATCTGCAGATTAAGAATATTTTTCTAGGTGAAGGCCATTTTAAAAAAGAATAGATATCTTTTGAGATATTCTTTTAGTGCTTGCCTTTATTCATTCTAGACTCCTGTAGAGAGCTATAAAGAAGCAGAGTCTGTTTCACTGATTAGACAGAGATATCTGCTTACTCAGCCTAAACAGAGCTTTAAACTTTTGCTTAATCCAGCTCTTAGGACTCAAGACCTGTCAGATAAAAACTAGTGAATATATTATGGTTTGGGAATAAACCCATACACGGAGACTATTTATTTTGAACTACTGAAAATACTATTAATTGGTGTTGCATTCGCAGTAGAGGTGTGCTATCAGAATGCAAAACAAGCACAGATTATTCAGAACGGAGGACAGGCAGTGATTTTGAAATGTTAATTAGAAACACAAGGGATATGAAAGAGCAGAAGGGGAGAAAAAAAAAAAAATAATGTGCTGATTGTGAGAAAAAGAAATCTTTCAGAGCAAAGCATCCAGAATAACATTTCTAGTAAGAATAGAAACATGCAGTGGGCAGAATAAAGCGTGCACATCTCCAGTGCCTACAGAAAGCCCTGTTCTGTGCGCTCACGCAGAGCCCTGAACATGAGCCCATCTGGCTGGAGCACAGCACCCAGAGACTCACCAGGTTCTCCACAGGCCACCTGCATCTCCACAGGCCACCTGCATCTCCTGCAGAAAGCAGGAGATCTGTCACTGGACCGGGCAGTTGAAGAAAGCGGGACCAAATAAAACAGCTTAGTTCAGATAAATTGTGCAATTCCTCTTAAACTAGACAAATTTTAAATAAATTAACATCCACAGCAGTAATAACACCACTAGGAGTTGTTGCTCTCTGGGTTTTTGGGAAAGATGCAAGACAACATTTTAATTGGAGATGTTTAAGATGCAAGAGATACTATTAGGTAACACCTCACCTCTACTGTTCTCTTCTACTGAGCTTTGACACTAAACATCACTTTTTTTCTGCTAATACTTTCTATGCATTTTCTGTTGTGATGTCTTCTTCCAAGCTTCACTCAAACCACAAAACAACACAACAAAAAACCCCCAAAACAACACAACAAAAAACCCCCAAAACAACACAACAAAAAACCCCAAACAAAACTGAGAGATCAATCATAAAGTGAACCTGATTCTAATGTATATTACCACAAATTGTAACATCAACTTAACCCCCTTAAGACTAATGAAACACAACAGAAGAAGTGACAGACATCAGAAGCTCCTGGTTCTGTCCCCATGTGGAGCTCTCTGCAAAGGGAAGTTGAGTGAAGGGTAAAATTAACTCTATCCATTTTCTGTTGTACCACAGTATAGACAGATTTGAAATTTTTGTTTATGGAAAGGACCAACAACAGGCTGGGGTCTGAAACTGGGACAGAAGTTGGTCTGTTTGTCTTCCATCCACACGCAAGTTTGAGGGTGGAGGAGTGAAGATCCTACAGGTGAACTGCTACAGTTCACCAGAAATTATACCAAAAATTAGCATGCATATTTATTTCTTTAACAAAGAGAACCAGCTTAGGAACCTGCTTTTATATAGTGATCCAAGTTAGTTTTATAGTGATCCAAGTCAGAAGTAAACTCATTAGAGGTGACCAACTACACTGTGAAAAGAGAAGATTTAAGCTACTGTCACAGTAATCCCTTGCTATTGTGGGTTCTCCACAGGCCACCTGCATCTCCACAGGCCACCTGCATCTCCTGCAGAAAGCAGGAGATCCGTCACTGGACCGGGCAGTCGCAGAATGCGGTACCAAATAAAACAGCTTAGCGGTACCAAATAAAACAGCTTAGTTCAGATAAATTGTGCAATTCCTCTTAAACTAGACAAATTTTAAATAAATTAACATTCACAGCAATAATAACACCACTAGGAGTTGTTGCTCTCTAGGTTTTTGGGAAAGATGCAAGACAACATTTTAATTGGAAATGTTTAAGATGCAAGAGATACTATTAGGTAACACCTCACCTCCACTGTTCTCTTTTATTGAGCTTTGACACTAAACATCACTTTTTCTGCTAATATTTTCTATGCCTTTTCTGTTTTGATGTCTTCTTCCAAGCTTCACTCAAACCGCAAAACAACACAGCAAAAACCCCCAAAACAACACAGCAAAAACCCCCAAAGCTGAGAAATCAATCATAAAGTGAACCTGATTCTAATGTATATTATCACAAATTGTAACATCAAATTAACCCCCTTAAGACTAATGAAACGCAACAGAAGAAGTGACAGACATCAGAAGCTCCTGGTTCTGTCCCCATGTGGAGCTCTCTGCAAAGGGAAGTTGAGTGAAGGGTAAAATTAACTCTATCCATTTTCTGTTGTACCACAGTATAGACAGATTTGAAATTTTTGTTTATGGAAAGGACCAACAACAGGAAGAAAGAGGCAACTAAACACACTGGGGTTGTTTGTCTTCCTACAACACAGAAATTCAGAAACTCACATGCAGACAGGAAGGGCTAACAAAGTAAAATTTTAAGACTGCTTCAGATAGCGGCTCTATATTTTGATACTGCTGTCACACACAGTGCACATACAGCTATACCATCTATTTATTTATTTTTCCTTTACTGTCCTCTCTGAAACTGGGACAAAAGTTGGTCTGTTTGTCTTCCATTCACACGCAAGTTTGAGGGTGGAGGAGTGAAGATCCTACAGTTGAACTGCTACAGTTGACCAGAAATTATACCAAAAATTAACATGTATATTTATTTCTTTAACAAAGAGAACCAGCTTAGGAACCTGCTTTTACTTTTGGTTATAGTGATCCAAGTTAGAAGTAAATTCATTAGAGGTGACCAACTACGCTGTGAAAAGAGAAGATTTAAGCTCCTATCCCAGTAATCCCTTGCTATTGCCGGATGCAGCACATTATTTCATTTAAATTCATACCGATTTGTTGCAACACAGCACGCTAATGCAATACAGCGCCAACAAAAGGGGTTGTTCTCATATAAAATCTTTACAATTAAGCATGCATTGGATTGTATTGATACTAATTTTTTAAGACTTTGGAATCACCAATTTTGTACCATTATCAAATAAGATCGTTTAAGACCAGAACCTGAGGATTACACATTTACAGTTACTGCAAATAAAGTTAGTCTTTTAGAATTCAGAATATAAGTTCCATTCACATCTAATTTCATCCATTATAATTAATGGATCATAGAAGAGTAGTAACTAAACACATTAATGATGTTTTAATACAGTCATGAAAATTATATTGTCAAAGGAGTTTTACACACAAACTAATGGACTATAAAGCTCCATTGTTTCAGTAGGTAATACTGGAATTAGATAATTTCTTTTCTAAATTAATCATTCCAGACTGACCTTCACAGAAACAAAAAAAAAGGTTTTTGCCTATAGGTAGAGGAAAAATCCACCTCTGTGTATTGAGTGGGGTTTTCCCAGAACATCTAGAGCACTCTGTGACCCAGCTCCATGGCTTTACACGGAGCAGGTCGTTCAGGGAAAGTTTAAATTTAAGAACTGTTTACAATTTTGAAAAATGCTACTGGGCACCTAGATATCACTGAAACTCAGGTCCTTGGAAGTCAAATGGTAACCCTGGCACTAGCCCTCTACTGACCAAACAACCCAGGGAGCTCCAAGAACTCTGGCTACGGTCTGAGGAGGCAGCTCTAAGCCAGCCCTGACCAGGAGCCAGGGACATATTAGCTCATGCTATTCCCATGCAAACTACCCCAAACTCCTGCCATCATGACTTCCAACCCAAATTTACTCCGTCCCCCACCAAGCTGAAGCAGAAATACTACGAGGCCAGGTTTCTGGGAGCCTCATAGAGTCAGCTCTCCCTGATGCTCTGCCATCCTGTCAGAGCACTCAGAGTGCTGCGTATCCCTAAGTAAGAGAGAGGGATGCACAGCTGCATCCAGCAAAAAAATCAACAGATTTGTCCCCTGCTGCTCCAAAGCTGTTGTCCAAATCTATGAATCATCACATCTCCTTTTCTGAGAATGTAATGTAATAATACAGATTGAGGCCTCTGGATAATTCAATGAAGAGCTGCGTTCTTTCCCAGTTAAGAGGATCCGCTTAGGGTATCATCTTCCAGAATCCACTGAAAGCCAGCAAAAGTAATCAGGTAAAACACTACTTTTTGGAAAAATATCTATTTCATCAAATTCAAGCATGCCTTTCACCACGACCCCTGCATCAAGCTCCTCCTCAAAATAACAACCAGAAGAGTTGCTACATCTCGATTCAAGTTTCTGCAGTGGAAAGAGAAGGGCTGTGATTCTGTAGAACCATTCCTGCTGATGCTATGCTGGAAGGCATTCACAATTCCTGAGGAAGGGTTACAATAAAACAAATATCACACAGGAAAGCATACAGGATTTTACAAAAACAGGATGAGAAAACAACTGGAACACCCAAGAATTCCTGTTTCCCCCTCCACTTGCTCCAAATCCCAGCAGACTGGTGTTATGACTCCATCACACACACACACAGGAAAGAAAACCTCAGAGCAAGAGTGGCGTCAGTGCCTTAGTGAAACCTTCACCTGCCACCAAATTAAGACCAATAGTGTAACCCCGTTCCACTGCTCTTTCAACTCAGGGGTTATTTTTGCATTTAGCATGTCATAACACCAACAGCCCTGGTTTCCATTCCACAGGGTTTGCAGCCCAACCCGACCTCAGCATCACCAGACATTGAAAACGATGCACCAAGGACAAGTGTAAGCTGAGCAACTCTAGGATATTTTATGATGTTAGCTATATTCCAGGTTAATATGAGATTTTTATACTGGTACATTACTGTGTCTGAGGCGGCTGGAGTTATGCTGCAGCCTCTTTACCAGATTGCATTATATTTCTTCCCAGTTCCTATCTACTTTCAAATTTAAGCAAACCCCGGGGAATGCAGCCATTCGGCGTTTTGTTGATAGCTAAGCTGCCTTCCCGCCATCCCTCTCAAGAGAACTTGTTAGGTCTAACACCTCCACCAAAAGGTTTAAGTAACAGTTTGTTCCAAGTCCTGAAAAAAGTAAAAATAATTTTAATTACGTTCTCATTTCAATGCCAGGCCATCCTCTTTACTATGACAATCAACTACATTCTGTACTACCACGGATTTTGAAAAGCAAACAAAAAACCATCCCAGGCTCCTCTAAGTTCGGGAGGCAGTTTTATTTATTCAGCAGTAGGTTATCTGAAATGCCTATCATAAAAAGACACTATAAAAACATTTGAACGTGTATTTCTTATTGCAAAGGGAGGTGAAAGAAAAATCTGAAGTATAGCTTGAAGACAAGTCATCAGAACACCTGCTTTTGTCAAGCTTCAGCCGATTCTAAGGTATAGAAAAACATGAATGAGAAACACTTGAAAACAGAAAGGTACCGGGCTCCTCACATTTGGTAGATGGAACTAATATCTCTCTAAAAGCTATAAAACAAGGCTCTCGCACCTCTTATTGCAAATGCATTTTTACCAACCTTGCAGAACCACTAAGCTATTCAAAACTAAAATGCCAAGGGCCACATCCCATTTTCTGCTCTCTCGCAGCTGCCACTTTAGCCCTGAATTCCCTTTATTTCCACTCATTGTGTCTCAACATGTATCTACCCGCAGATTTTTGTGTGTGTGCGTTAAAAGGAAGGGAACTAATAGATAAATGAACAAGCGAGCACAGAAGCAGAAAAGCCAAGAAGATGGATTGAGCAAATTTTAGGAGGTCCAGAAAGGAATGGAAGGTGTTTATTACTTACATTGTAAAGGGAAAAAAAAAAAAAAGAAAGTACATTTACTTATTTTTGGCACAGCACTTTGTAAAGGGGGGAACATGGAGAAGCCTCATCTTATGTTTTAAAGCAAAAGTTCTAAAGTGATGCACCAACAAAACTCTTTCTGATGAGGTAAACTGAGCTCAAGAAATGGTATTTCCAAAACCCAATCTGACATTTTCTGAAAGATATTCATCATACAGCTGTTGACTAAAACAGCGGTAGTACTATCTAGGATAAACAATCTTAATTATATGAAAAAGTCGTACTTTATAAAAGTAACTGCTAATATAAAGCCTGCAATAAAAGTTACTCAGTGAACTCACAACAAAACTGTAAGGTCTGCAGTAACAGTGCCAGTGGCTCCCAGCGTAGAATGTTTGAAGGCCCAGCAGACAAAGCTCATTTTGACAGAAGGCACAGATGGATTTGGGTGAACAGAGGTGAAAACAATGGGATATGCAACCCTCAAGGAGAAGCCTCCCAAAAAGCTGGACCTGCCCATCTTCGTCTCTCTCAACCATGCCTGAAGTTCAGTTTTCTGCTTACATATTGGATATCCTCTGTTGAAGCTGAAACCTCCATTACTTTAATTACAACATTATTTATTTGCAGTGCAGGTAGTTCATTGGGGGAGGGGAGCTGCAGCAATTTGGCTTGGTTTTTTTTTTTTTTTTAATCAAAAATTGGGTCATCATCTCCTGGTTATGGCTTTAGCTTTTGTGAAAATAAAACCAAAAATATTTACTGCAGCGGAGGTGAGCTCTTTTCCATAACCCACTGAGATGCCTTAGAGCAATGGAAGTGTTCAAGCCAGGACTGTGAAATATTTTGCTGTGAGCAGTATTGTACCTACACACATAAACTGAATCTCCAGCAGATAGATTCATAGCATTTCTGACATCCATCAGAGCTTTGTCACCGACATCACCAGGATGAGGATGGTTTACTCATACAGATATAGCCATGTACTTTCTAATAAAATAAAAAAAAAGCACAAATCCACAGAATTGACAACACGTTACATAAAGTGGTCTCTAAACTAAACAGCTTGAACACCTGAATTTACTGACCACTGTTCAGTATCGCCGGTGACTTCTCAATGTCATTCCTGCAAACCCTGCGTTCGTGCACAGTCCCGCTTCCATTTAAACAAATGTCAAAACTCTCCCAAAAACTTTATCTTCTTCATAGGCCTTAGGAGATAGGAAACACTCATTTTTGACCTCAGATGTGATATATTTCAAACAGCATAGTCTTGAAGAATAAAGTATAATGAGAACGCCATGGAGCTGCTAAATATTACACCTCTTCCCTGAACTACAGCAAAGTCAGAAGCATTTAATTAAGCTTGCGTATTTTCTTAAATTTTTCAATATTCATGTGAGAAATAATGATCACGTATACCTATGCTGTTTTGAAAAACTGTTTTGCATACCACTCCATACGTTCATCTATTAACAAATAGCGATTACGCCACCCTGCTTGAAACCAAAGGCTGACGGCAGTGTCACTCAGAAGGGTCATTAGTTCTAATTTGCATGTATGGAGCCACTCATGACCTTCTCTGTGCTTAAGGCAAGAAACCTCCTACAAGATCACCAAAGTATCAGCCTGAGTGAGGTAGTCAAGTCAAATTCAAAAAGTTTCCTTAATTGGACTTCTAAATTTTTGTTGGACACTTCTAAAGCCTTTGCCATACCAAACTAGACCACAAGATCTAGTTTATTCTTCAAGAAAAGGGCTTTATTTTTGGGATATGACAGACAAGGGCCTTGCTAACAACTTCCACCACTGCTGCTGAAAATATTAGCAAAAGAAGGGTTATTGCCAAAATTAATTAAAATGCTGAGTACAAACCAAAACACATCAGAAACACACAAGTCTGGTGTGCTGGAAAGAACCTTTCAAATGTGATACACTTCACAGCACAATCAGGTAGATGTCCTCCATGGGCACGATAAAACGATAGTAAAATGATGTCCTCCCGGGTTTCAGAACTCCTGCTATAAGCAGGCAAACGTGTCAGCTCAAGGGGGCTCACCCACAGAACCTTTTCTGAAACTCACCAAATATTATTTCTAGTCTTTTTCCATCAGAGCTGCCCAGGGCACCTCCCCTCCCCTTCCAGTCAACACAATCCTCTATTACGAACTCTATTACAAAACACTTAGACTTTTTAAAAATGATACCATTTTTTTTGGAAACAAATCCAAGAAGAACCCAATCAAGGCTAATTTGTAACACTGTCAACTAGACAAACCCAGCTCTCTATCCACCGCTGGAAACAAAACCACTAAAAATCTCATCCTTTAAATTTAGAGTAGGCAGCTATCGCTGGATTAGCTGACATTCAGGGCAAGAACTCACCAACATCTGTAACAGAACAGATTCTTCTTTTCTCGACAAAGACTTTGTAACAGTCTTCAGTCCTCACAGAGGACAAATACTTTACATGCAGTTTCTTTAAGACAAAGTAAACAGCATTCCGTGTTGATTTTTAATTTTAAGAAAAATGCTTTCACTTCCGATTTGCTACAAGCAAAAATCACTTTTCGGAGTTGTTATAAATAACTTTTATTTATTTTATATTATAAAATAAATACCCTAGTCTAGAAAAACTATACTTTGTTTTACACATCATTTTATAGTTCTATCGTATTTCCATGGTCAGTTGTTCACTACTGCAGTCAGAAAAGATTAATTCATCCCTCTAAGGAATAAATATGCAATACTGAAAGATTATGTTATGGTATTGTAATTACTTTATGGCACCCTTTAGAGAGAATCAGCTTTAAACAGCAACACATTTCTGTTAATGAAAACATTGCTCTACTTACTTGTCATTTTAGTATGGCATAGCAGGCAATCTACCTCCTGTGTGCAAGTCAAGTTTTCACAGAAGTTAAAAATCTTAATTATGTCTCTAGATTTAATTCAAGAACATTGAGCCAAATTCTTCCTCAAACCAGTGGAAGATACAGGAATACCCCTAACAACAGATGGTGGGTGATGGAAGGCTTAAATGAATTCCTTTAAATAAAGACCTTGTGTGACATCTTGGCTCTACTGAAGACCACTGGAATCAGCAACAAGTTTGTACAACCTGTTTCTAGAGCTACAGAATAGTCATAAGAGTTGTGTTTAGCCATCACTAATTATAGCTGTAATTTTCAAAGAAGCCGAAGGATATGCTTATCAAATAGAGCCAATACTATTAATTCAATGGCAATTCATTGATTTTCTTACAGTAATTCAAATCTATATGCAGAGGCATATGTACTTGGGAACCAATTCTGAGCGGAGTTTCAAACAATTTTATTCTAGTAAACGCAAAAAAGCCCAGCTGCAATTATCATTATTTGTTGCTTAAGCAAATACTACCATTTCATGGGGAAAAATTAAAATGCATTAGGTCCTGTTAACGCTTTTGAGCATTGAAACTATTCCCAAGATGTTCTTGCTAAAATAATGACTCCAGGAAATGTAGTCAAAGACACTTCCCTCCGCTCTCAAATACTCTATGCATAGATGATCGTACCACACACGTGCAAGTCACCGTTTTGACTAAAGACTCTTTTGGAACCTTGGGGTCAGCACATGAGTCTTCCTCTCCTGCCTTTCCTCCGCTGATTAAGCACCAATTAAACTATTTCACCATTAAGCTACTTGATGGTATTTTCCTGTACAGTTTGGGGGATTTTCTGATGGTTAATCTCTCTGACCATCATTAACACATTACAGCTAGAGGCAACAGTGAGAGAATGATCAATTAAGCAAGCGATTAGCAATTTCCTTTGCCCTGTCCAACCCCCTAAAATTAAATGGTTCAGGCTTGACCACTGTGCTACAACAAAAATAAGTAAAATGCATTTTATTTCATTATCCCTGTTTGAATAGCAAATTACCTAAACCCAACACATTCAGCCATGGCAAAGAGGAACCACAAATTGTTTGTTGGCATTGTCTTGTGGGCATGTCTTCTTCACACGTCCTTTCTGCTGTGAGTTCCATTACACCACTTGAAGCAATGCTATTTATAAACCATGTACACAAAACAATTCAGAGGAAACCGGTTAGATAATAATGTTTTAGAACAGCTAAAAGGCAGCAACAGCACAGAGCAGAGCCTCAGATACAAAAAGGCCAAGAACAATTTCTGTATTTCATGAATGATCTCCCTGAAGTCAATGGAGTAACACGGACACTCAAGGAATAAAAGGGTGCAAATCAGAAGAGGTGCTAGAAACGGGTTCGATTTTAATGAGAAAGGATCT
This sequence comes from Calidris pugnax, assembly GCF_001431845.1. Lineage (NCBI taxonomy): Eukaryota > Metazoa > Chordata > Aves > Charadriiformes > Scolopacidae > Calidris > Calidris pugnax. Next base: position 3,638,148 of record NW_015090811.1, on the reverse strand, counting down.
TCAGGGTTTTAAAATGGATCTTCTAAACGTGAAAGTGTAATAACTTAATGACAAACTCATGAAAGATGACTCCTCAAAATCTTATCTTTCCCCACTTGACCAAATTATCCTCCCTTATTTCCCCCCTTCTTCAGTTTTCCTTCATATATAGAAAAGCCATCTTATGCCATGAAAAGTCACTTCTTTGGAAATTGGGAAGTGTTTGTGATCCATCTTGCTGAAATACAAGACCAGCAAGTCCCCATGACCTAGAATACAGCACTTGTATTAATTTAACTAGGAAAAGAGACATGTGTGAAAAGGGGTTTGCAGGAATATCTTGGGCTAAGGAGCCAAACAAAAAGATGACTGTCATCATGAATAGTGAAGTCCAATTACTGAGGGGAAGGGAATCCCACAACAAGTTAAACTGAAATGTTAATAGTTTTAACATTATCATTTATGGTTTAAGAACACAAACTGATTCAGAAGGATAAAGCTCTCGGGTCACTTCCCTGTTCCCTTGATGCTGGCTGAAGTTTACTGGAACCCTGGATTAGCAGCACAACACTGTCCACTCCCAGGAAAGGCTCTCACTGAAGCCAATGCTCTGGCTTTCCCTGGGCTCATTCCCAACTTGCAAGTTCCTTACTGAACCTGCACTAAGTTCACTTGTTTCTCTTTCTTTTTTTTTAATTATTCAGTGTTTGCTATCTGATGGATGGAGATCTTTGACAATCTCCCACTGAAGTTACATTTTAACTCACAGTAATTTTTCTAATTAGTACATTTCATCTGTTGCTTGTAGGGTCATCCAGCAATAGAGAGAAATCTTATGATTCAGCCTAATATATGGAAGTAATTCTCATATATGCAATCAGCTGGCATATAGAGATTTACATATACATAATGATGCGTCAGAGTATGCCCGGCTCTACAGAAGAAGCTGGGACAAATCAATGTCACTAACATTATGGAACTAAATATGTTTCTACGCAGAGATCTGGCGATTGGAAGTCTAAGCTCCTGCAAATCTGCCAAGGCATATTTAGCCAATGCCCTGCTGTTGTTTTAAGGCATTAGGGAAGTGTTCTAGATTTGCCTTTGCAGCACTGCTTTACTTGTAAGTGCATGCCCCATTTAGATTTGAAATGCTACAGACTTCCATTCAGATTTACCTCAAAACAATTTACTGTATCGTTACAGTCAAACGGGGGGGTGGAGGTTGGGGGACACGTAGAGCTGACAACGCCGAGTTCTACTTCATTTTCATCTCAGTTTTCCTTCCTTCTCTCTTTGTTTACAGTAACAATAATAATTAATTACACAAATATAACAGCCTTGAACTGTCTGGTTTATTCACTGGAATTACATTGTCAGTTTTCACAGTGCCAGAACTCATTTTGTGTCTCTGTACTGGATTCACATCTCAGATTTTCTTCTAATATAAATAGAAGAAAAGCCAGCTCTGGCAGCCCACTGCTGATAACACACCATTAGGGATTGCTTTAGAGAGCTTTGTCCCAAAGTTTGTACTACCATGTAAACAAACCAGAGTGTCCAAAGTGCAAATTAAAGGTGTTCTTTGGTAGTTTCGGTGCACAAGTTTTGATTTCTAGTTAAAAGAACAAAAACAAAAATCCTAAACTTTCAGGAAAGTTAACGGTTATTTTAGGTATTCATTTTAATATTTGTTTTAAAACAAATTCAACACATTTCAGAACTGTAAGATCTGGCTATGAACATAACACATTAAAAATGCTCAAACAGCTGACAAACAAGCATAAACTAATGCAAGGAAAACATTAAAAATGCTCAAACAGCTGACAAACAGGCATAAACTAATGTGTTTTTTCTTCTGTGTCAAAAGTAGAGCTAATGGGGCTACATTACAATCCCAGATGAAAGAGGAATAGAAAAGAAATATAGGACATAGAGTAAAAATGCTCAAACAGCTGACAAACAGGCATAAACTAATGTGTTTTTTCTTCTGTGTCAAAAGTAGAGCTAATGGGGCTACATTACAATCCCAGATGAAAGAGGAATAGAAAAGAAATATAGGGCATAGATATATATACACACACACACATATATGTATATAGGGTGGTGAACTGCAAACTGTTTTCCCTTAAAGAGGTCAAGTCCTTCCTGGATTTCCTAGGAGTTTCCCCAAGTACAAAAATGCCAGCAATGTGATTTTCTTCAGTTCTTCTGGTTTAAAAATCTATTAGCAATAGTGATAAAATGCAGCAGCTTTCTAAAATACGCTATGGAGAAAAAGCACATGCACCAAAATAGAGATCTGGTGCTGTTTTGGAGGTCACAAAATGTGTGTGAAGCTCTGTTGAAGAATCCCTTCAGAAATACTCAGATATATACACACACACACATATATGTATATAGGGCGGTGAACTGCAAACTGTTTTCCCTTAAAGAGGTCAAGTCCTTCCTGGATTTCCTAGGAGTTTCCCCAAGTACAAAAATGCCAGCAATGTGATTTTCTTCAGTTCTTCTGGTTTAAAAATCTATTAGCAATAGTGATAAAATGCAGCAGCTTTCTAAAATACGCTATGGAGAAAAAGCACGTGCACCAAAATAGAGATCTGGTGCTGTTTTGGAGGTCACAAAATGTGTGTGAAGCTCTGTTGAAGAATCCCTTCAGAAATACTCAAAGTGATACAAAACGATGCTTCCTATACAGTGCAAATTTACTTTTTTGAAGTTAGTGGAAAGGGGTAAACTCCTTTCCTATTACTATTTGCACGTTAAATTTCTTGAACGTCGCAGAAAATGCAAAAAGCCAAAAGCTACTCTTAAGCGTAGCACTAAGTCTGTCGTTAAAAACCTTCAACTCCTATTTAAAGGATCATGAGCGTTTCCACACGCGGTAATGAAGTTCTCTTTCACAGCAGTTTCAGCAAAACACTCCATGTATTTTTGATTGTTATCACAAAACTGAAGTTCAAAGAGAAAATTAAGACTTTTTTATTGGAAGCAATAGTAGTTAGATACTGCACGGTATCTAAACCATCTCAAGTAGTCCTTATAATGAAATTCCAACAGATATCCATTCTTATGCTAACACTTTTGCATTAGAAGGGGTTTACAGATATTGCCAATTAGGTTCACTTACCCAGACCTAAGAAAAACAGCTTACCCTTCCATATGTTTACAAGCAGCATGATGCACTATAATAACTATATAACATACATTGAAAGAAAATGAGAAATTTTAAATATTGAAGAAAAGAACACTATGAACTTAGAAGTACATATTCTTTAGAAACAAATAAAAAAACATAGCTATATATATTTTATGTGGCTAGTACTGCTTGCATGCAACATTTGCAAAGTAATTACCATAATTCACAAATACTTCTATAGGAAAAACTAAGAAATAAATCCATTATGCTCGTAGCAGTCTCAAGTGTAGGTTGTATTATGTAGCTTTGATATTCATTCATCAGGTAATTGGTAAGAATTTCTAACATTTCATCCTTTATAAGCACTGAAAAGTCAGCATCATTCCACTGTCGCACAAATGTTAATAAAAAGTCATAATCCAGAGACTTACCCTGGGTCAACAGAAAGAAGCCCAGCACCATCCAAAGTTATTTCCAATGTCCAGACGAGAGATCTGGAAGAGAGAATAACAAAGGGTTTGTGACAAAGCTGACACAGAGTACTCTGAAAGGAGCAAAATCAATTGTGACATTTTTCATTTATTTGTAAATGCCTCTTTGGCAGAATGCTCACTCAAAACGACAGTTGACTCTTATAGAATAGGGGAGGTGATGGTAAAATAGAGGGATCCTGACAGTTGCTTTAATGAGATTCTGCATTAGGCCCACTCTACCACTTTCCCCTCAACAAGGAGTGTGCCCTTCACTTTCAATCTTATATCCTCCAATTTGGAAAGCATTAACCCTATGAAAAACTCCATGCAGCCTCCTCTAATCAGCATCACAGCTCTTCTTTCTACCTTCTTCACTGTCTCGCTGACATGTACGTATGGAGCTCACTCACCATTTTAAATACATGTAAGTAGCATAGAGCAAATTGATTAAAGTAATACCATCAGGTTGAAGTTGAAAGCCTAGTTGTGGTGTGTGTGGCGAGGGGAGGACAAGACTCTCGAAACAGGCTTTAGTTGATATTAGGAGAGTTAAGGGATACGGGTTCAATGCAGGAACCTCTGAGGCTCGCATTTTCTTCGCTGCGAAAATAAATGGGGACATTTGTACCATGACGTCAAACTTGCCTTGCAAATATTGAGAGAATAATCATTTTTGGAACAGAAGCAGACAGGAAATTTTAATAGCTGTAACAATGTGCAGCGTTACACCCAGTGTTTCACCAAGAGGCCACTGGTTTGAGGATCTAATGCTTAAGTGCGCTTAATCTGACGTAATTCCAGTCTGAGCTATTTCATTCTCAAAGTTTCCAACAATAACACCTTTTTTGTTGTTGTTCAAACTTGTTTTTTAGCACTACATCACACATTTTTCAATGGAAATAGACGACACTGCTGAACGGTAGCCTCAGGCGGCACCGAAATTAGTATTTTATCCTCTGTTAACATCAGTAAAACACTTGTTATTACAACAGCAAGGTTTTTGTAATAAATAAATAAATATCAAAACCTCTCCAATTGGCATAGCTAAGAAGAGCTTGAACCCTAGCTCTTTTGCATCAGGCAAGCAAGTCTGAGTTGGAAAAACTAAAACATCCACAGCAACACTGGTCAGTCTGTTTCAGAAACAATCCTGTACCACCTGTGTTCATCTGGCTAACTAAACCCTGTTTGAGGAGCTCACAATGAATTCATCATGCAACATTCTGCTATATGATCTGTCTACATAAACTCTGAATAAAGATCTTTCATTTCTTGAAAAAAAAAAATAAACAAAAATAGAGTTGAGTCATATTCATGAGTTACAGAGCAGTAACACACAGTTTGCTTGACAACCCTCCCAGAACCAGGGCAGGAATCCACAGCTCAAGCAAACTTCCATTTTCCATTTCATTCACTTGCTTCCAAAAAAGGTCTGAATAAAGATCTTTCATTTCTTGAAAAAAAAAAATAAACAAAAATAGAGTTGAGTCATATTCATGAGTTACAGAGCAGTAACACACAGTTTGCTTGACAACCCTCCCAGAACCAGGGTAGGAATCCACAGCTCAAGCAAACTTCCATTTTCCATTTTATTCATTTGCTTCCAAAAAAGGCCACAACTTCTCTGCATACGGCAGAGCTTGCTAAAGAAAACATTGTTGGCACCTTCACTTTGAGGACACGGACTAAAGGTGTAACTCTGAAGTCTTGCAAAAGCCTTTCCGGTATTCATATCTTTTAAAGATGGCCACAACTTCTCTGCATACGGCAGAGCTTACTAAAGGAAACATTTTTGGCACCTTCACTTTGAGGACATGGACTAAAGGTGTAACCCTGAAGTCTTTTGCAAAACCCTTTGCGATATTCAGGTCTTTTAAAGACGTCTCAATTGAGAGAAATAAGGACTGTGATTCATTTTCAGTGTTATTATATTTTTCTCTCACTGAATATTCAGTCTTCACTGAAACATCTCAAAATTAGCCTAACGAAGCCTAGCACAACATTAAAGCACCTACTGAGCATATCAATCTAAGTTGACAAAAAAATAAAGTACACTTCAGAACAAATTCTCTGGCAGTTTCTTCTGATTGATTGTGAATTCTCCTAAGTTAAAAGACCCTTCATATTTCATTCTTAGAAATGCGCAGTCACTCCTAGCAACCTTTCACATTTGGATGGGAAGCAGAAAAGGCCAGATTCTGACCCCTGCTCCAGCATGGGAGCACCAATGAAAAATAATGAAGTCAACATGCATTTACTCTAGAAAGGGAAAAAAAAAAAATAATAATCACTATTTAGCTCCAAGGAAGGCTGCTTTATAATTCAGACAGGTGATCTGGAGGCACAGCAGAGCAATAATGACTAACATCACATACTAGAGGGAGTATAAATTTTAATGATACCACTCATAAAACCACATTTTAAAGGTTACAAAACAAGAAACAACCTCACAAAGAAAACACATAAATCATTCAAGGTGTCAGGTTCCTACTCCTTAGCTATTTTAAGAATTAACAGCCTGTCCATCACTAAACAAACTAGAATACACTGTACTGATTTATGCAGGACTGAAAAGGAAGGTACACTAGAGTTCAGCAAGCATACGCCACTACAGCCTCTCTTCTGAGCAACACAATATCCATAATCATTTATACCTTTAATGATTTATTCATTATTCAATAAAATTAAACACGAACACTTGGCCGAGTTCACTTACATTTCGACATGATCACAACAATACACAATTAGCACTAACCAGGCCAGGTAAGTTGAACAGAGATTTCTCATTCAGACACATGAATGCACTTAACTACTTGCTCATACATTGCATTTTCTTGTATTCCCTTCAACATCTTTAATGGGGCATTCACATCAACAGACCAAATCACTTCAATGTTCAAAGACATTTAAATACCTGGAAACAACAAAGTCCATTAAAACACTGGAGTGCTCTCTGCATTTCCTTCTTGGTTTTTTCAACCTTAACTCCACCGTTTTATTGCCTTGCATATAAAATTAAAGTTCACCCAATAAACCGCTGCACCATTTATCAAGGAACTCAGGTAGGCTTCTGAACAAATCACAACACAGGGGCACTACACTCCTGATTATCTGCACCACAAATTGACCTGAGCTATTATTAACACTGCTGGAAACATTACATGTCTTACAGTTCACATCCATCTGTTATTATAAACTGCTAAATCAAGCACTAATTGTAGTCCAATACACAAACAGAAACGAGTAACACCCTTCCAAACCAAAAGAGTCCTGGTTAACCATCCTACTGAGGCCCCCAGCCCAACCTCCATCCTATCTGTTCTTCATAAATTCAATCATCATTATTTATGCCTAAAACACCCTCCTTGTAATGTCAAGCATCGATTTTACCATCATAAGGATTCGGTCAAGCTTTGCCTAATCCATACCCCAATCACCTTCCTTGAAACAGAGTTGGTTTGAGGGTAAATTAGGAGATGAACATGTCTCCTTGAGTGCTGGAAATGTGTAAAGATATCTTGTTTTCAAGAACGGGAAAATATCCTCTGCACATCCTCATGTGGCCCTCAACGAGGCTACTGTTGTCCAAACTCTCATGATTTTCACGGGAGAAACAGGGTCCAACACGGACAGAGCGCACCAGTTACACCAAACTGTGTGAAGCACACAGCACTTTTCCTCCTAGTTATAAGGAAGAAGGACATTATGAAAATAGAAATCTTTTTTTCACCTTGACTTTCCACACTGATGGTCAAAAGTATTACAAAGCACCTTTCCATCCTGCTCTCCACTCATACCATGAGGATGAGACACAATCAGGGCCTTATGTTCTCATTTTTATTACTTTTAATCGGTCTGCAATTGTATTTGTTGTTGTCCCTATACATAAGCTATCAAACCAGAATATTTTGAATGGTTGGTTGTTGAAATAGTGACCTGGGGCTAATAAACCACTATTAATGTTTAACTTTGACAGACCTGTCACTCAAATCCACAAATCATCTTTTGAGCTGAGCTGAATTTTACAGAACTTGTGTGCAGTTTTGCTCAGTGGTCATTTCTCTTATTCACAGAAACTGGCACCTCCATTTCACTGCCAATCCTAAAATTCACGAGCCACGTCACAAGTTTCAGCAGCAGCACACCAGACACAGGTCCACTGGTGGAAACACCCACTGGAGGAAGCTGGTCTTCAGGCACTCCAAGAGCCCTGCAAGTAATTTCCACCTCCACAAGGCAAATGTACTCAGGGCTCCATTCTGGAAAGAGAGAGCTGAGGGCCAGGTCACCACGAAAAGCTTTCACTGCATAAAGCTTTCACCATACTGTTAGTTTTTTGCCTTTAGTTTTTGGATTTCAGAGCTAACTCAGCTTTCCTGTTACTTTTCCTGATGTCCTTCTATGTTTGGGCTGCTTAATGGATAACTCAAAATTGATTTATTTATTTTTTCATCAGTAGACAAACATTAAAAGACACTTGAACGAGGTCATTTTGCCCCGTTGCTAAGTCAAACAAGACCATTAGATAAGGCCTCACCCAAAATCCTTCCACATCAAAGGGAATATTTCTACTGGCTGGACTTCAATAGGGAATGTAGATTTGGGATCTAGTCTTACTCTGGAGCGCAGTGATCAACCACATGTTGCTCTCGCTGGCACCGCTCATTGGATTTAAAACTCCAACCTTGCATTTGACATTTCTGCAACCAATTACAAGTTATCAGAGGCAACCAATCTCTTAAAACTGTACTGGTTAAAGAAAACTCACTATTTGGTTTACAACAGCAATAAACATCTGAATATTTTCAATAAGCTGTTCTCCTTATGCCATATCTTCAATTCTTGTAACTCTGAAGGAATTTTATATAAGTAAACTGCTAACATATCATAGCATTATTTTTCCAATCTTTGTTTAGGAAATGATTTAAGAAGAAAAACCTTCAACAGTGATCTCAGCATTCATACAGCAGTGAATTTCAGCTCCAGTAATTGCGTTGCTGTGAGCTATGACGACTTTCCCATGGGGGAGAAATGACCTGGTAATTCAAGAATGACAAAGTCAAAAGTAAGGTAAACTGGGGGAGGGAAAGGATTTCCCCCTAGGATGAGATAAATATAATTTCTCACGGCAGTGTATATCTCTCTTAAGCCTCAGGTGGTTTTAAGTTAATGAGATTAGTTCCAGCAGGCAGTGAAATCCCAGGATATAGGATTTATATTTCAGCAGTTTTCACTTCATCCAGCGAGCACAGTGTAGTCAATCTTTGTGTCGTTTTGTTATTGTCCTGGTTTGGGTCTTGTTCTCAGACTTCAGCCTGGCTAAAGCACCTTGTAACTTTGACTTGAAGGCTTAAGCATCATGTAAAGAGTGTGTTTAAATGTTTAAAAGGGAGGAGAAAGGCAGCAGTCTTAATCTGTGGGAAGGGATTTTTATTTAACTTTTCAGATGTACTTTTCACGCAGTGGAATTTGATCTTGTACTTTTTCTTTTTTTTTTTAACAGATGTACTTTTCACGCAGTGGAATTTGATCTTGTACTTTTTCTTTTTTCTTTTTTTTTTTAAAACCAAGGCCACACACATTTTTACCCTGAACAAACCAAAACAAGCAGTATGCATTGCTGCAAGAAACAGTGCTTTTTAAAAAAATTTAGTCCCTAAAAAGAGGGACATTAAGAACTTCGGAAGACTGGTTAGTTCAGTATCTTCTATGTACCAAATGATTGCCACCCAGCTTGGGTAGCTTCATGCAGCACTACGAGACAGCAGCATTCTGTCTGATGACAAGGGACAGTGGAAGGATTTCGAAGTGTACAAAATAAGTACCTGGAGCTATCTGGAATATAAACCATTATACAGAGCTCTTAAGCAGGCGGCTTTTGGGAGATAACAGGGAAAAACTGCCATCAGATGATCACACTGATTTCCACGCACTAAGAGTTCTTCCACACCCAGCCTGACTTCAACTCACAATCACTGTGAATTTAACAATTGTTTCACCCTCCGGACGGTACATGTAGCTGTGAATTTAAGTAATAAATAAAATTAAAAACATCAAAAAATATCATTAACCTCAGTAGCATTACCAGTGTAAAGAAAAAAATGCAGAAAAATCTAGTGTTGAAAACATGCTTTCAGTAGCTCTTCCCCATCCACAGGAGAACGGCCACAGCCTTTTCCTCCTCTCTTGTGAAACAAAACGTCAGAAAAATCTAGTGTTGAAAACATGCTTTCGGTAGCTCTTCCCCATCCACAGAACTGTGACAGCCCTTTCCTCCTCTCTTGTGAAACAAAACGCATACACATCACACCAGGAAAATGCTCATATTAGTCCAACTCTTCTTTCCAAGACAATATGATTAAACTGCGTCTCCAGAAAGCAGGCAAAGAAGTTATGTTAATCAGGGTAACTTAACCTCAAAATACAAGATGAGCTCTACTCAAAAGACTTCCTAGAATGCCCAAGTCTATCCCAGAAAAAGCTGTGTTTAATCTAGTTTCCACTTACAAGCCTGATTTTAATATAGCAAATTACACCTACCTGGATGTCACTGTTTTAATTTGTTTGTCATTTTTCTACTTTTATTTTTACTCATGAATCTGCTTTCTCATTCTGTGCCAATGCACCACCCCGTTATCTTTATCTCTACAGAGATGTCCTTCCTTCCTACTTCAGTTTTTGGCACTTCATTAACCAGGTCTCTTCAGTTACATATGAAAAATTCACAGACAACTCTTTGTCAAAGGAAAGGGTGTGTTTTATCATCGTTCAAGGGTGAAGAGTGGGAAAAGGGCAACTGTTCCAAGTTTTGAGATCTATTTCCTTTTTCTGCGGAAGTCCTGAGCTATAATCTCACCTCGTCCAAAAATGTATAATTTAACTGAAGAGAGGCAACGACATCTGAAGACATAGTGGACATAGTGGCCCACACTTGGCCACAAATTAATTCCTGGCATAATTCAAAACTTCCTAACCATTGGATGTTCTGATATGTTGAATAATCATCTGAGCATTCAGTATCCACCACCACTTGGACTGGCTATAACTTGGAAAAACGCAGCTGTATAGGGATGTAGTATCACATGAAAGTGCTATTAAAATGCATTCTCCTGTCAGGATAGCTAAATGTTTGCTTACCTGCAAAGTAAATACACATTTGCTCTCAAGTTAAACCCAATGAGTATTTCCAGATGTGCATAGAGCAAAGCATGCCGTTTTCAATTAAATGTAACATGCAAATATGATTCCCAACAATATGAAAATAAACTACCAGGGTAATTGTTCTGGAAGTACTGCAATTACAAGCGTCATCAGAATGCATTATGCTCTCTGTTGCCAAAGAATATTTTGTAATGGGTCAGGGAACTCCTTTCACATACTTTAATAATTAGCACACAAGCTTCAATATTTAAATCTATTTTAAATCTCTCCCATCATTTCACAATCAGTCTCTGAAAGTAACAGGACTACCAGAAAAAAATAATTATAAAAGTATGATCACAGAGTGAGTTACCTTAAAACAATATTTTCAAAAGAGAACAAAAAACCAAGGGTCTGCAAGTATTTACATTAATTTTAAGGCCAGAAGGGTCAATTAAATGAACAATATGGACCTCTTCCACAATTACAAGTCAAGAACCCTCATACAGAAATACCCGCTATAAAGGAAAGGCTTTAAAAGAAGCGTTCATTTATCGATGCACAGTGTTCTCAAAGATTTTTGCAGGAAAAGTGCAGCTTTATGATTCTATTTTAAAGTGCTAAATGTGTGTTCAGTGGCCTTAATCTACTCTGACTAGCTTTAAAAAAAAAAAAAAAAAAAGTCTAAATACTTACTTTAACCTTACCTTTCTCCTGGTCAAGTCCACTTTTCCGACATGCAATTTCATTGCTAAATGAACCACTGCACAAAAGTACCCTTATAGAGCCTATTATCAGCATTTGGCTGAAGGCAGAGCAGAAGCATTAAGCTTCTTGAAACACAAAAAGGAGAGTCAACCTCTCTCTCTTCACAACAGAAAGCAAAAATGGCCTCATTTGGAGAAGAGCCTGCTCCACTCTTAGCTTCCAAGTAACTGCAATTTTTTGACTGCAAATCCCAAGCTATGGATGCTCTCTCCTCCATCCACAGAGTACTATGCAGCCAAATAGCTGGGTGGACATCACCAAGCACAAGAAAGTCATGTCCTGTCACGTCATCCCATGGAGAAGATGCAGAACAAAGCACCTAAACCAACACTGCTGCCATAAACAGAAGAAAGGGACAACTGGCCCAGTTCTGTCCTGGGAGATAGGAAGAAAAACTCATGCCTAGCTGTGTATAGATATTTATCTTCTCTGTGCTTTGTTTCTTCCTCTCACCTGTATATTTACCTCTTGGGATCACAACATTAAAAGAAAACTATTACACTAGAAATATGACTAAATGTATGTTTTACAGAAAAGGAGGGGGGGGATTTTATCTCCACTAAAACTGCTTTATACTTCTGTAAGAGTGTGCATATGAAAGCATGCATACTTAGAAATATTACATACAGATACACACTTCCCTTCATACACTGAAAGCAGCCTTACATAAATGGGAAAAACATCACATAGTTCAGCAAAGAGATTCCCCTTTGCACCTGAACATAATCCAACATCTGCTGCTCCAGCTGAGATGGAGCACTCCCCACCAGGGGCTGGATACGAGACATCACCTAGCGCTAGGTAAGACCCAGTGATGCCAGAGAACAGCAATACTAAAGCTTCTTTGCTTTAGGATATTTGCAATACGAGCAAAGCGAGACTACTTTGAGAAAGAAAAACAACAACACAATAAAACATCAAGTTTGACGTCTCATATTCCCCGAAATTTTTGCTCCTAGGTCCAGCTGCCTGGCTGTGTCAGGGAAGATCGAGCTTTCTCCTGCTGCAGGAAGGCAGCAAATTAACCTAATGCGTTAGACGGAACCTTGTTTGGGAGAGAAGGGAGCTGCTGGCAGCAGCCTGACGTGTATGAAAGAAGACAGGCTACAAAGTTTAAGGAAGTGTGGAAACTTTAAGAAACGGTTTTGTGATTAAAAAAGGAGAGGTAACGAAATGGACAGGAGTTGTCAAAAGAATTTTCATTTTTCTTTACGTTTACCAAAATAAGTATCGATTGCTACATTTACAGTTTCATTGCAGTAAGCATTAGATCAGGGCTGCTGAACTAACTCAATATGATGCATTGCACAGCAGCGAGAAAAATTAAGCAGTTCAAGCTGCGATCTTGTCAGATCTCAGAAGGCAGAGAGGACACGAGCCATCCCATAGGGAACTGCCCCGCAAAGCCGGGAAATACCACTGGGAATTCAGCTCACGTCCCAGCAAGCAAACACCCAGCAGACTCCCTTCTAGAGGCTGAGCCTTCAACCCAGGCTTCTGACCACTCTGAGCATTAACCATCACCAGTAACACCTTCTGCAAGTTAATCCTCTTGCTTTTGAGAAGCACTCCAGCAACACTTCGGGCCATCTCAACACGGAATAGCCCCGGCTTACAGAGCTCACACATACAGGAATAAAAATGAACGCTTTTGGAGAGTCCTTGAATAGAGCTGCTCAAGTATTTTTATCATTTTAATGACAGAGAAGACCTATATGGTTAGAAAACAGGGCAGTTACAACTAGGGTACTCCATCAATCTTCCAATAAGTGCCCTTCACTTCCCACACCAGACAGAAGCGCTGCACTTTCCTGCACAGCAACAACCCAGTGGCTGAAAAACAGTTACCCACAGACAAGATTTTCGAACCACTAGACCACAAAAATCTCTCCAGAACCACTGTGTACACTCAACATAGCAGGATGTTGCATATCCTTCATTAAAGGGACCACAAACCACATTAAAACAGCAGCGTGGAGGGTTTCCCCTTGCACGGCCCTTCCCAGAGCGGGAGTTTCCACAAACTAATGATACGTTCCATTTGCTGAAGAATGGTCTATTTTAAATAAGTGAGAGCGTGCCAATGCTTCATGAGTGTAGCAAGGTTCACTCTGCAATGTTAAGATGATTCCGTAGATCGTGCTGAAGGAAATTAAGTGCTGCTACAGTCCACTAATGATTTTCACACCTTGGATTCCCCTGAATTGCTTTGGTTGTTTGACAGGACTCCACTGACACTGTGCCTCGTGTATCAGCCTGCAACAGGGTCACATTCCTTACCAAACCTCAAAAACGCCCAATGTAATCCCTTTTAATGCTATTATGTAAAAATCATCACATGAACATTAGCAAGAGGCTGTTCCAGAAGAAATTCTGCCAAGTTTTAGTTTCTCCTACTTTCAATCCCTTCATCAAACCTCACTCCACTGTGAGTTTTCATGACTCTCTCGCTGCCGTAATGGACAGCACAGCCGTCCCAGTTCCCTACACTGGAAATAACTCCAGTGCCCATTCTTAAGCAAATAAGCAGGGAACATGATTTACTTTTGATCTAAAGAGATTGATAACCTTGAGTTTTAAACCGTACCTGGCACTTCCCTGCCATAAGAAAGGTAGAAAGTCCTCATCTGCAAATTACTAAAAATAATCAGCTGCAAGATGTGACCTTGGATAAAGCAAAGTTAAATTGGCCAGCAAATTTTTCTGAGGCATCACTGTTATTAACTTGCAATTTTATCATTTCAGTCTGCCACTGATGCTTGGCAGGTTATAATTTTTCATTTTCTCACTTGGCTGATGCTCACTCAAGTAGAGATTATGGAGATAGTGGTGGAGAATTTTTACAAAGAGAATTTTTCCCCCTTTCACTCTATCATCTCAGGATACAAATACAAATGGTCTTTATGAGGCAGGTTACCTTCTAGCTATAATAGGATTACTGTTAAAAAAAGATCCAGTAGCCCAATGGCAGGAACAGTTCTTGTCTTATTTGGAACTCATGAAGTCTCCAGTGTGTTAATGGATAGTTGTACAACTAATACCCATTTAGTGCATTCCCATTGGACATGTGGCCTGACTGCTCTTCCATTTTACAGTTCACATACAATAAAAGTCTTACAATTTTACTGAATTAATCCTTTACTTTCGAGTGAGCACTCACAGACTCACAGAATCGTAGAGTCTGGAAGGGACCTCTGGAGGACATCTAGTCCAACTCCCTGCCAAAGCAGGAACACCCAGGAACATGTCCAAGCAGGTTTTGAATGTCTCCAGAGAAGGAGACTCCACACCTTCTCTGGGCAGCCAGTTCCAAGACTCTGCCACGCTCAGTATAAAGAAGTTTCTCCTCATGTTGAGATGGAATTTCCTATGTTCCAGTTTGTGACTGCTGCCCCTTGACCTGTCACCGGGCATCACTGAAAAGAGTCTGGCCCCATCCTCTTGACACCCCTTAGATACTGATAAGCCTTGATGAGGTCCCCCCTCAGTCTTCTCTTCTCCAGGCTAAACAAACCCAGGTGTCTCAGCCTTTCCTCGTAAAAGAGATGCTCCATTCTCTTGATCATTTTCATAGCCTTCCTCTGGACTCTCTCCATTAGTTTGTTGTCTCTCTTGAACTGGGGAGCCCAGAACTGGACCCAGTGCTCCCGATGAGGCCTCACCAGGTCATAGCAGAGGAGGAAGACGACCTCCCTTGACCTGCTGGCCATGCTCTTTTTAATGCACCCCAGGAGACCATTGGCCTTCTTGGCAACAAGGGCACATTGCTGGCTCTTTGGGCAACTTGTTGTCCACTCTTTCCTTTTTTTTTTTTTCTCTTTTTTTAAAGCCATTGATCACTTTCTATTAATGGAGGGTATTCCCCACTCATGACAATGTTTGGCTCCACATCACCTTCCCACTCTCTCATCATTTCTTTGCTGCTGATTTAACACATAAAAGCTGTAATAAAGAGCTCTGCTCTTGTAATAAAAAGCACTTCCTATTTCTTAAGCGCTTGAGGTTGAGGGGTGGGGTTTTTCAGGGTTTTGGTTTTTTTTTTTCAAATATCCTGTGTTCACAAGGAAAATGTCCAGAATACAAATAACTAACTGAAAACACCAGATCCAAAAAATGCAATTTTCATTTAAGTTGCTCTGCCTCTGGTGATGAACCAAAGCATTTTTTGTGCCAGAAGATCTATTTTGTGACATTTATCTTTGACTAAAAATACCTGTCCCCCAAGCAACTCTGACACAGGAATTGTACGTGATACACTGTGAATATTTGCAGAGCTTTCCTCATTACCAAAACAGATTTTTCAATTACTATTATTCTAGTTAGAGCTGATGCTAGAAGATACATCGCGAGGGGAAGTCGAAGAACACATTAAAGCCGGGTACACGAGAAGCATAAGTCACGGTGGAACGCGTTACCATCGATCAGAAACTACAGTTCACATGAAGCTAGAGACACTAGGATGTTGTTCCTACGAGATCAGCATTAAGTTACAGCCCAGAGGATATTAACGCAGCCTGAAAAAACATGTCACTGCCTCCATAATTATCCATTTTTAGCCCTCCTATTCAAACCATGAATATTCAGTACAAAGAGGCACAGGCCCGTTGCGATCATTGACCTGAGTGCACAAAGAAACAAGGTCACATTTGTTTATGTTGCCTTTGCTTTCTCTTTTTAAACTGTATTTTCAAGTATTTATTATCCTAGCAACTGTCTTGCCACACATTTCATTCTTGAGACATTGATTGCCACAGATAATAAGTTTCATCATTCATTCAATGAGATTGCAATTTTGGCTGATAACTGGAGTGACATAATAAGGTTTCTAAAGTCACATGACTATACAAAACTATAATTCTTAGGCCTAAATTCACTGCTTTTTATTGCAATTTCTGAAATTTCTTTAGAAAGACTGTATAACACCACTCATCACAGGAAAGCAAAAGGACAGGAAAGAAAAGTGGCCTTGGCCAAGGCCATCCAGGGGAACAATGGCTACATTTGGATATTGACCAAGCCTTCCAAATCCAAGTTCATTCCCTCTTGTGCTTAGTTAGATATTCATACAATGGACATTTTCCTTGTGAATGGAAGCTATTTACAAAAATAAAAAAAGAAAAAGAAAAACCACTTCAGTTCTTAAAAAAAAGGGATTGAGAATTTTCATCCAGCCCATGCCTACACGTCCACAGAGAAGAACAGATTATGTCAATTGAGGAGCTCCCCAAAAGCCTATCCCCAGCTTTGACAGAGCTACCAGTTTTCTGTTTCCCAGCTTACAACTCATGGAAAACTGCTTTTAACATCTCCCGGTCCCATTAACACATCCAGCAACACCAGAAAATCAGCACACAGGGAACTCCACACCTCTTGCAGCCTCAGAGCATCAAGCAGCTTCCTGAGCAGCTCCAGCAGGTAAGGGATGCAGATGTGCAGCATCAATCCTGCTTGACTTTCTAGAGATGTAATGCTAGTTTGACCATACAGAGTTTGCAGAATTCTATAACTTCTGCACAGATAAAATATTAGCTCTGCTCTTGGTATTTTAATTCTGACTAGTGAAATATTTTTTCAATTAACTTGAAGCTAGGTTGGAGAAACTATACTGCAGTAATGCATAAATATATTACTATAAATTACTATGTAAACAATGTGTTTGGGGCTTTATGCTTTTTCATTCATCTCTCCAAAGGAAGACCAATTTTTTTTTTAAACCCAAACTTTCCAACAGTTTAACCTCATTACATCCAATTGCAAAATCCTGCAAATTTAGGGAGTGTATATTTATTTTGTTCAAGTCTGACTTGCTGTTAAATCCTCGTGACACAGCCAAGGGAGTACATAAAAAAAACCAAAACACAAGTACTACAAAAATGCTAACAGCCTTCAAAAACACACCCTGGAAAAGCTCCAGAAACCTCTCATCTTAACCATATCTTAGATAAACACTAAATCCCTCTCTACTTAATATTGCTGCTCTTATGAAGCTCTGATAAACCAGACTCTTAGTATTGAGTCTGCAAAAAGTACTTCAGATTAATTTAATTTTCACTGGCACTCCCTTTTCATTTTTAACCTTCTGAAATAACTAACGAACACAGTGCAGACCTCTGAAGCCCCTGATTACTATAGCACAATATTTAAAAAAATGTTCTGAAACAGAAATCACACACACCCTACTGCATGTTATGGTACAGTCAGTGCCTACAGGACTATCAGAAATGAAGTCTTAAGAAAAACTCTGATTTAAAAAAAGATTATCAGGAAAGACTGAGGTAATATTTACAGTAGCTTCTGTAAATTAAGGAACTTCTTGGTGCATACAGAATGATCCTAGGAAGAGTTCTTTAGCTAACCAAGACAAGAAGATTCCTCTGTCTAGTTTTCCAACAGTGAACACTCAAGTTTTATCTGTTTCCAGGTGGCTGGCTTCCTTTTGTTTGTAAAATATCTACCTGACTTTCCACTCCAAGTATATCAGGACACAGGTCAGTCCTGCATTTTAAGCCAGTTGGTGAGGTACATCCTATAGAGTTTCAAAGAAAATTCTGTTCTTTTTCACTTTTCTTCATAAACCAGTGTTACTTGCTGTCAGTCTGCACTTCAAATAGAGGTACATTCACATAGCAGGTTGGAATACCTCACATAGCACAAGGTAACTGAATAAACTTTCTGGATGGAATTCCTCCAAAGCAAGAGATAAACAACAAATGGATTAATATTCCCTAGGGAGCACCGCAATAATAATCTCTGAAGTTTTTCTACAGCTTTCAGTTACTTTATTCTGGAACCCATAATGTAAATGCAAGACTTCTAACAGAATAAAAACCAAATTTCCACTAACACGGTTTTAAGATCTTGACACTTTCCCTTTAAATCACATTTATTTCAATTCTGAAAAACTGAATTACTTTGATACGCCTTTTACACTGGCACTTTTATGCCTTCTCAGGACATCAGTGATTTTCAAACTTTTGAACTTGTACTAAAAATAATCATGGACTGAAGGTCAAGAATTTTTCTTCTGCTCCTTTTTTTTGGTAACACTTCTATCTTATCTTTCTATGAAGTGTCATTAATTAACTCCTTTCAACTAAAAAAAAAAAAAAAAAAAAAAAAAAAAAAAAAAAAAAAAGAAAAGAAAAGGAAAAGAACTGTCTCTGTTAAACTTAGAAAGAACTGGACTTCAGAACTGAATCACACAAAGTATCTGCTAGAAAAAGGAATAAATTACTTGGGCTTTGCCACTTAGAGCATATTATACAACTAGTAAGATGTTTTATTTTATAAAGGGAAAAAAGCCCAAATAAGCCGAAGAAAGAGCAGAAAGCAGCCTTTATCCATCAGTATTATTTTTGACAAATATACTTCAGTCTTAAGAAAGATGGAACATGAGTGATTTTTCTCAAATCTCTCGTTTATGCTTGAATGACACACCAAACAAAAACCAATTCCGCATTAAGAAGCGGCATCAAGAGCAAGTATTTTATTTACTATAATTCAACTATAAATTGATAATCAGTAGCACTTTTTCCCCCTCCTTTCATATACTGGAACACAAGTATTTTACTGGAAGGAAGACCAGATTAACAGCTCCCTTACACCTCACCCCACCCTCCCAAAGACGGTCAATACATCTGCTCTCAGACACTGATACACACAGACAACTCTATTGAACCCTCATCAATTAGCAATTAGACAACAAACGCGTTTCAATCTTAGCATTACATATCCTGCGCCCCAGAGAAACACCAATAGCTGTTTCAAAAGCAAGAGCATCTCAGGATACTTGCACATTATTTGAAATAACAATTCAATAATTGTTCAAACTATACATTTCCTAAGAAATGCACATTTCCTTTAAAACATCTCAGACTCCTCTTAGGATCAGAACTTAGAATAATTCCTGTAAATATTCTCTACAACCTCTCTGGAACTATTTCCAAATTCAGAAGCCACAAGCCTATCTGATCAAGACAACACATAAATAAATAAATTCTTATATCTTACATACTTAAGAATATAACCACTACATATACAAAACTGTGTATTTCATTTCAGTTCCCTATACTCAGAGGCACACTGACAATTTTTATGTGCGAGAACCACCTGTACATTACTCAACAAAACAAAACAGCAGCATGTTCCTTTTCACAAACAAATAGGACGAATGAAAAAAATAACTTTACAAAACAAAACCAAACAAAACAAAACTCGGCACTCATGCCACAGAAGTATCCTATGTTTTAACACACCTCCCAGGAAAATTTTTGCTCTTAGGAACTTCTGGTTCTGAAGTGCTGGACCTCTGAACACTCAAATTAATGAAAAAAAAAAAAAACACTTGAAATATATATTCTATTTTTTCCTGCAGAGCAGACCTTATTTGCTCCAGACAACTGAAGTGTTCTTTGAAACTGGTTTAAAAACATTGAAGTTTTTAACGTTTCGGTCTGGGCCATGTAAAATACTCATGCACGTTTAGTGAATTTAAACTGTCATAGTTTCAAAGTTAATTATCTACTCGACTTCATAATCCAGATTTAAGTGCTGGCATACAAAATACATCAAGAATTAAGTGCCTACACAGAATCACTTTTGTTATGGTGGAGTATTAAAAGTGCAGAAAAGCCAGCTAAACCACATGGGAAATTAGTATTTTTCCACACACACATTTCTGAAAAACAGCTGTTAGAAAGCATGAAGAAACTTTTTTTGACCAAGGATGAAAGTTCAAAAGCATGTCCCAAAATACTCACTTTCAAAGCACTATAAGCAGGTGAATGAAGCAAGTGAAAAGAAGCCCTAACTCAGTGATCAAGAAGAGCTCTGTATTAAAATTGCAAAGTCTGGTAACTGATCAGAACTAGAGATGTAATTATTTTACTCCCCTGGAAACACCATGTTCTCCACAGCCTCTCTGCAAACTGCATGTATTTTTCTACTACTTCAACCAAGACAAAAAAACCATCTGGCTTGTGCCAGACACACGTGCCCATGTCGTATCTGTCTGTCAAATAGCAGACATTCATCGAGCATCTAATACATGCCATTAGCCGGTAGGAATACAATAATTCAATCTGATTTAAAAATATCTCTGCATTCGTTCTCATTCCATCCCGGGAGAAAACCGGATACTTTCACATGCTTGTGTGTGACTGGGAAAGAAGACTGAATAACCAGTAGTTCAGCATGTTGAACATATGCTCGCTCACATGTCAGCTCTGGGCCAACACTTTGGCCTGAAAACAAGACCAGGCTTCTCCGAGTATTTCAACATATGCCTCTCTTGTGTAAGCACTTACATAAACAACATCGTATAGGCTTGATTCTCCATTGAGACAGGAAAAATACGTAGTAAACGCAGCACCTCACTACTAAAATACAAATTTCAGAGGCGTGTTTCCGACACCTCAAAACTAATAATAATAGTAATAACAATACCCCTGTAAAGTTTAGGAATACAATAATTCAATCTGATTTAAAAATATCTCTGCATTCGTTCTCATTCCATCCCGGGAGAAAACCGGATACTTTCGCATGCTTGTGTGTGACTGGGAAAGAAGACTGAATAACCAGTAGTTCAGCATGTTGAACATATGCTCGCTCACATGTCAGCTCTGGGCCAACACTTTGGCCTGAAAACAAGACCAGGCTTCTCCGAGTATTTCAACATATGCCTCTCTTGTGTAAGCACTTACATAAACAACATTGTATAGGCTTGATTCTCCATTGAGACAGGAAAAATACATAGTAAACGCAGCACCTGACTACTAAAATACAAATTTCAGAGGCGTGTTTCCGACACATCAAAAGTAATAATAATAGTAATAACAACACAATCAGAACTTTTTTTCTTCCACCCCCTTGGACACATGGTCTGAATGGCTGAGGAGGGCACTGCATCACAACCAGCTCTTTAACAGCTAAGAGAAGAAGAAGCCTGATGTGTCACTTATTTTCCTCCACAGGTATTCTCAGAGATCTCTAAATGAGTAAATCCAGTAGACCCCCATAACTCAGGCTCAGACACACAATGTACTATACCAGCCCGAGGCACAGCACGTGTCACTGATACATACAGGTGACCCCAAGGTTCCAGTTTCCTCCTCAAAAGTAGTTCCTTCATCCCATAGATGCTCTGCAACAGTTCCCACAGCAATAGCCAGCACCAACAGCAATATTACAGAACTCTGCAAGTCTCCTCCGCAATAATCCTTTATTTGTTGTAGATACACAAGGTGTTTATCTAAGCAGTTTGATGTTCTTTGCTACCCTCTAATTACACTTTCAAATATTCATGCGAGAAATAATTTCTGTGCCAGAGTTCATATGGATTTGTTCCTAATAAAATAGTTCTAAACCCAAGTTGTCTGAAGCAAATCACCACAAGGAAAGGGTGTTGTTAAACATGCCCAAATATTGTCATTAAAAAAAACCAACAACAAACTAAGCAAGGGAATTGTGAAAGACAATTAAGTAATTTAGACAGCGATGCAATGTAAATCCCTGCCCTTAGTCTCACCCAGCATGATGTTTGTGATTCACAGATGTAAATCTCTTAGAACACATTTCTAAAACGGCATGTTTAATAATTCAATGTTTCAGTGCAGCCTGCAGTTCCCACCTATGAATTCCGCTGAGACGTTACCACCAAACTAAATTTTTTTCCACAACTGGTACGACCACTGGATTTCAAACTTGGCATGAGAAGACAAATAGGAAAATTAATCATCTGCCAACAACTCTTGCCTGCACGTGGACACCAATCCATACTACACAAAGAATATAGTGAAATAAAGCTACAGAGGAGCAATGTAACCCCTCGCCTTCACTGATTTTAAGCCACACTGACACCAAGTGTAATACAACCTGGCACGCTCCGGAAGAGCTACAAACACTCACTTCACTCAGACAATCTGGAATAAAGCAGTAGCTTTAAAGTGCAAAACTTACTTGAAGCTCCCCCCCCATACAAACACCATCTGCTCTTTTGCAAAAGGTATAACATTTGAAATAACACTCTTTTCTTTTCCTCTTACTACATGCCATCATGAGGAGAATAATTTTATTTATACAAAGAGCCTGCAAAATGAAGTTCCATAAAAACAGGAACATATGGCCAAATAATTCTGAATAGCACTTAGCATATTCATCCGTAAAATAAGAGCTATAATGGGTAGATAAATACACCCAAGTCTACTTGGAAATTGCCAGTATACACATGGCTTTCTGAAAATAATTGGGTTTTTTTAAGAATTTCTCACCCATCGCTCTACACAGATACTTCTTGTTAGCGCTTTGCCAAAGCTAATCTTTTCAAACCACAAACTTGGCCTATACCACCCTACAGCGCTATATAACAATATATATAACAATTGTCTTAGGCCTAAGTCAGTGCATGAACAAAAATTCCTCTCTTTCATAAAAGTTAAATTTTTATTGCTGTTACAAATTTAGGGCATCCCTAACATGAATGTAAATATAAAGTAGAAAAGGTGGAACCCATGTGGAGCTACTTAGAAGGTTAAATAAAATATCTAAACATAAGACAAGAAATAATAATTTCAAAAATAAAAGCAGTCCCAAAGGAAAATATGTACACATCTATGAATTACCTTCTGCTATTAGCAAGGAGAAAAACAGTGTATGGTCAAACATCTCTACTCTGCACACACACTCATGCAGGATTTTCTGCAATTATAGCATTTGGAATCCCTTTCTTTTTTTCAGCAATCATACATCTATATCCACTGGTTTCTAAGCCACTAAATACTTTTAATGCACAGTTTCTTACTAGTCAGTGGCTTAGAATTTGTTGACTGAGCCTTAAAAAAAAAAAAAAAAAAAAAAAAACCAAAACATTTTTACACACATCTCCAACTCTTACATTGATCGAAGCTTCAACAAATGCCCATCTTTCCCTTCAGCAGGTATCACAAAACTTTCTGGATACTTGCACATTATCCCTTGAGACAAGCAGCACAATCCTCTTCAAAATCTCAAAAACCCTTCCAGCTGCAGACTATTCCTGCTCTAATTTGCTGCAGTATTAGAACCAGCTGGGCCTCATCACATACACGATTCAGCTCACCAAACCACCTTTAATCAATCCTCTGGTCATTGCTTCATTATCTTCACAGATTTAAGCAAAAAGATGGTTTCACTGACTGATCTGGGCTTGCTTGGGTCCTTTTCATTTATTTTGATGGCTCTCTTAATGTTGAAGGCTGATTCCTGATATCTTCTCCTAAAAGCTGAAGAGTTTATACAAGACAGTCATATCTTATCTGACTGGCACTTCAGCTTGATTTCTGCTCTTCCTGTCAAACTTAAGTGTGAAAAGGAGGTTTCACTATTCCGATTTACAATTCTTTTATTTCTCCTTATGCTGCCTACAATTCCACTACGCCCGGGACCTGAAAGCATTGCCTGCTAAAGGCATGTAAAACTGCACACACCAAAAACCTCAGAACATTCCTGCTGGCTCTTCACTGCAAGAGATAACACGTTATAACACAGATTTCCCTGAAATCTCTGCAGGATCTACAAATCCCTCCTTCCAAACCCTCCGATAATTTCCACACACAGAGCAGGCTCTTCTGTTCACCAGCCTGTTCTACTCAGCAATTTTCTAAAGCGGCCCAAGTGCTCTCTCCTATAAAAGTTACTCAATGGCAGCAGGATTTTTTTCTTATTAATTTCATCTTTCTTTCAGATTCTGGACTTCAACCACCTTTATTTCCACAGTACTTTCATATTAACCTAGTATTTACAGACAATGGCCAAGCCCATCTAATGCAGAAATTGAGTGTAATGACAACTTTCCATTGCTGGAGAATTTTGTTGCCAACATGATTTAGCAACCTTCAATCTTCAATACAGAACATCTAAAACAAATTCATTGTTTCCAAGCATTTTAGACACTTCAAAAGCCTTGAGTTATCCATCAGCTCTGGTCTAATTTCAGCAGTACCCTGGGTTAGAGAACCCTTTTTTTACATTGGTTCATGTATTTAAACACAGAATACTATCATCATACACTCCAACTTCCATAGAACATGGACATAGGCCCCCAATTAATTCTTATTTAGGTACCTCTTAGAGGGGAAAATATCACACTTAAATTAAAATCTTCCTTTGATGAATATCCTACCATAACCTGCAATAAATTACCCTCATTGCTGAAGATGCATTTCTTATTTCTACTGCAAATATGTCTGGCTCATATTTTAGCCAATGGATCTTGTTATACCATCATTTTCTGCTTCATCATAGAATTTCTGTTCACAATGCACACACTTAAACGTTGCAATCAAGTCCCTCCTTGCCTTTCTCTTTGATAATATTTAACATATTGAGCTCTTGGAATTTCTCCCTCTGGAGCTATTTTCAATCCTTATTCATTCTCACAGTTCTTCTCTGAATTCTTTTTGACTTTAATCTCATTCTTGAAGTACGAACGCCTGAACTTGACAGAGGATTCTTGGAGTGATCTCATTGATGTCAAATACAAAGGTGCTGTACATTTCTGCTCATTCATGTATATACTGGATGATATTGAACCTTTTCCTCACCATCGTCCATACATTAATCCATACTTGACAAGGAAAATAGTTAACTGAGAAGCTCAAGAACAACAATGAAGAGAAATCACAGAATCACAGAATCTTCTAGGTTGGAAGGGACCTTAAAGATCATCTTGTCCAACCGTCAACCTGACTGACAAAAATAGACACCCACACAACAAACAAGGAGCATCATCACTAAACCATATCTCCCAGCACTACATCAACCCGTCTTTTGAACACCTCCAGGGATGGGGCCTCAACCACCTCCCTGGGCAGCCCATTCCAATGGCTGAGAACCCTTTCAGTGAAAACAAAGGAACAGACCCAACGATCCTACCAACTCAATCTCCCAGACAACTCCTACATCCGTCCCTACAGGCATGTGCTTGGGTGGCATTTCCCTCTGATTTTCAAGCAGACACCACAAAAGAACTGTATGATGGGTGAATTATTTGTCTCTGTATAAAGGAGGAATGCCAGTCCACTTGTTATTATAGAGAGTTTAGAATTACCAGTCTGAGTTAAAAGGCAAGGCTTACTGAGGTCAACAACCAATGCCAATAAAGTCAGGATATCGACCTCCAACACGTAAAGGATCAGTAATAAATAACAGCATATTCACATTTTTATTGTGCTCCTGTACGTATTCTGTGCTTCTCAGAGATTCACACTGCAAGCACATCCGTACAAGAAACGAGAACAGTGATCACAAACCCGTATTTGATTACTTCTTGACTACGTTTTCAGGTCGTCAAGTCTTAACATTTTTTCCCCTGCTAGATTCCAGCTGAGGAGCAGGTCCCGTGGCTGGCAGATGGCTCATAGAAAATAACTGACTTTCTCCACTCAGCCTGGGCTGTAAAAGCCCTGTGCACCATAGAGTTACCGTAGAACCAAGGGTGACCTTTCCTCCCTCACTGCACAATGCTGTTAACGAAACACACACAACTGACAGAGGTGGTAGATGCATATTTGAGGAGAAACAAAGTGCTCTAATGCACATGTTTCTAAGGTTCCAAGAATAGAGTGTGCTGTTTTCAACCGATCATAACTCAGCCAGAACACTGAGTTACTTCTCAATGGAGGCAATTTCCACGTCAAATTTCAACTCTTAACCACTTCAGCAACGCAGTTAAAGAACATGAAAAACTTAAAGAAAATTAGAGAGGAAAAAACAGGAGAGAAGAAAATGTTTCTTCTCCTCACTTCACTTTATGATTTAAGTGCACAGTAGAAGTAGGGAGAATCAGGGTTTTTTCACTCTTAAATAGCATACTTGTGTGTTTTGATGCGAGTTCTTCTGATGACATGCTCTAGAAATCTAAAGCTTCCAAATCTAAAACCAGTAATGACTTTAAAAATAAAAAACCCCACAAAAAAAAAAACCCAAACAACAAACAAAAAAAAAGACACACAACCGCAGAAGTCAGCAACAAAACAAGTGCTTAATTTACTGCTCTGGCCATCTTACCCAAGCTTCTGGAAGAAAAATGTAAACGGACAGAGGGAGAGGAGAAACATCATGCTTAAAAGATTTCCATTCAAAGAAGTTTGGTTTGCAAGCAAAAGAACACATACGTAAGTTTCAGAAATTGATCATAGAGGAAATCCAAACAAAAATCAAAGTATCTCATAACTCAACAAACCAGTCTGCTGAGGAAACTGACAGCCAACATAGTACATAAAAGTCCATTTCCTCACACCAACATGAAACTGATCTGCAGTTCCCGCTATTGGCAGTCCATACCCCCGTGGTTGCTGGATTACCAACAACCTACAGAGAAAATATTAACAGGGTTGGTCCCTCTATATGTGGCCACCTAATAGAAGGTTCTGGCATAAAGTATTCAAACAAATACGACTGACACTCCTGACACCATTTCCCAGTTTAGGCTACATGAGTCAAGGAATCCAACAAAAACCACCCCAGAAAGCTCCTTCTTCCAACAAATCCAATGCACAAAAAAAAAAATCATAGCCCAGGGAAAAATAAAAATGGTACCACACTATGTTCACACAGCAGGAAAAAGCAACAACTTCACCCCCTCCAAAAAAAAAAAAAAAAAAAAATCATAGCCCAGGGAAAAATAAAAATGGTGCCACACTATGTTCACACAGCAGGAAAAAGCAACAACTTCATCCCCTCCAAAAAAAAAAGAAAAATACAAACAGATGCTGAATGTATCTCAGAGATGAAGATAACACCTTTTTTTCATAGTCGGATTAATTACAGCTATGTTCAGGAAAGTGTTGTGACCCTTGTTTTACAAATAGCAAACCAAAGAGCATTCTCCACAGGATGGCAACTTACAGTATGCCAGTTCTATGTTTTATCACCAATTCAGAGTTGTCTATCAATGATTTCCTCACATTACCCACACACTCCTAATAAAAACTCATTTTTAAATATATGTATATTTATAGAGGCATGTGCTTATAAGCTAAAACAAATATCACAGTGGGGAAAAAAAAAAAGAAGGAAAAAAACCCCAAACACACAACAGCCTAAGCACCGATTCTCTATTAAAGAAAAAGCTGTGGGAATGCTAACTTGGCCAAGAAAAGTACATTTAGAGTCAGAGCTCCAGAGTCAGTGAAAAAGTTTGAGGATCTAGAAAGTGTCTATTTGACAGATTAACCATAATGAAGATCTACAGCACACATTCCCTGGAGGGTTACGCGTGCATCACTAAGAACTACTCTTCTGAAATAAATCTGTTTATTAAGGGGGAGAAAAAGCACTTTAAAGGTCTATTTTTGTCTAGTTTGTATTCATACCCTGAGGTTGTTTTAAAAGGGGAAAAAAATAAGGCAGGTATGTACCACTGTAAGTGACTAGCTAAGAGTTCAGCTATGAAGATTAGCCAAGCGGGGAGTCATATGACGCAGCGTGACTTCTGGGAGCTGCTACCACAAAAAAATCTGTGGCTTGTGATACTCATATGAACCGTGAGCATCTTTTTAATCGTCTTACACAACTCTGAGATTTTTACCACTTAATCCTTTTTTCTGCTTTGGATAACCTGGGCCAAACTCTTCAAAGCCAACAAATTAGCACAAAGAGAGCTACTCCTTCATTACTGAGTAATTTAGCCTGTTAATATCGTCTCGGGTAACACCTTCAACAATGTCAAAGCATTCCATAAGACTTTTACTTTTAAGGATGTGGAAAAAAAATTGTAAAGTTTAGATAAGACTCTTAAAAGAAGAAAACCACAGTGAAACTTGGAGAAAAATGGTTTCTTTCCGCAGATTTTTTTTCTCTTTTTTAAGAAAATATTTTGTCTAGTCCTACAGATTTTGATTTTAAAATTACAGCTGCAGAGAACTGCAAAAGGTCTGCTACACAAGATTGTTCTTTGGCTTGTTTCAGATGACTAACTTCACGGTAGATTATCAAACCCTTAAGACACCTTCTAGGGATGCGATCCCAGTCCAAAATTCAGAAGATATTCTTTAGTCTTTATTTTGTTGATACTGGAGATAAATGCTGGATTATAGATGCACTGGGACTCATAATAGCTCTTTAGATTAAGATTCTAAAAATATATATAGCATTGCTTGATATACAGGACTCTGGCACCATTAGAGTTGCAGTCACATAATGCTTCCCATATGCTAACCACTGAACACATAAATTTGCCTGTAAATGCAAGAAATATGTACCAAGTAATAAATAAACCAACATGAAACGGGCTGTTCATATTAGGGTGAAAAAAAAATTTAAATTCTTTATTTCTTCCCTGAATATTTTTGTCCGGATGACTCAGCAACACAGAATCACAGAATCTTCTAGGTTGGAAGGGACCTTAAAGATCATCTTGTCCAACCATCAACCTGACTGACAAAAATAGACACCCACACAACAAACAGGGAGCATCATCACTAAACCATACCTCCCAGCACTTCATCAACCCGTCTTTTGAACACCTCCAGGGATGGTGCCTCAACCACCTCCCTGGGCAGCCCATTCCAATGGCTGAGAACCCTTTCCGTGAAAAATTTTTTCCTAATATCCAGCCTGAACCTCCCCTGGTGTAACTTGAGGCCATTTCCTCTCGTCCTGTCACCTGTGACTTGAGAAAAGAGACCGACCCCCACCTCTCTACACCCTCCTTTCAGGTAGTTGTAGAGAGCAGCAACGCTGCGAATTTCGGTTGAAGTCAGCAAGACGCCTCAGAACCACTCGCAAGCGTCAACTCCGTCGTTTTCACAGTTTTAATTACAATTTCAAGGCCATCCCAAGTGAAGGGAGACCTACCCTACAGAAACCCACTGAAGCCATGGAGCTCCGCGTGGATGGAGGAACCAAGTCACTGTGGATCACACAGTGGGACTACATCATTACCCTGTACCAAAACCTGTGAAATCACTCACGGGTGTTTCAGATAATCTGAAAACACGCAAAATGAAGGAGGGGAAAGCACTTTTTCATCCCGTTCACTGTTTTGATGGTTTGCAGAAAGTTTTCAAGGTGTCACGCATCACTACGGTTTGGGGTTTCCTTTTTTCTAAGCTTTAAGGATGTCACACTTAATTGGGTTTGTAAATCTAGCCGAGACAACGCTCGGGTCCGCGTTTTCTCACAAAAACCGAGTGAACGGAAAGCAAACACAAACACGGGGGTAATTAAAGCGGTACCGGGCAGGAGGGATGAGGAGGGCGGGGGAAAGGCGGCCGATCTCACTGCGGGGCACGTTTACCTGTTGATACCGCAAACCCACCTCCCACCCGGCCTGCAGGGAGACAGGACACACCGCCCTGAATTAAAAACCACCCCGCTCTCGCAAGGCGTCAATCCCCCCCCCTCATTAAGCCGCCAGCAATTAGCGCCGGCACGCGGCTCCCCCCTCACGGCGCCCGGGGGCGGGAGCGGCACGCGCGCAGCCAGCTCGCCACACGCGCTCCCGGCCACTTCTTTTGACCCAGTTCAGAGTTACTTTTCTTTTTTTGGAAAAACACCCACAAAACTGCCTTGCTTTTACTACAACAAAAAAAGTTTTCCCTCCTTCCCTCCCTGCGGCGCTGGCGTGAGGGCGAGCCCCGGCTGACAGCCCGGCTCCGCGCACCGACGGACCCGCCTCCCCCGCCCGCTGGATGAGGAGGGGGGGGAGGAAAATGGCGGTACCGGGAGGGGGGGGTCCGGCTCCGTTATAGCGGGGTCCGGCCGCCCCGGGGTCGCGCTGCCCGCCCGCCCCCCCTTCTCCCCGCACCGCCGCCGTTACCTGCCCGCCCCGAGTGCCCCGCCGCCGTACGGCCTCCCCGCTCCCGCCGAGGGAGGTTTTCAGCAGCCGTAAAGCGGGGAGCGCGCTTTCCCCGAGCGGCGCGGCGCCGGCGGCCGAGCGGGGGCCACCCCGGGACGCGGCCATCGGGGCGGGCGGGGGGGGGCCTATAAGCACCGTGCCCTCCCTCGGCTCCATCGTCGGAGCAGCGGGGCTCGCCCCACCTCGGAGGGGTCCCTACCTGTGCGGGGGCTGCTCCCGCCGCCGGGCCTGGCCTAGCCTGACCGAGGGCCCCCCTCTATAATCCGCCCCTCAGTGATCCAGGGACAAAGCACAAGAGGTCCCCAGGTCCCGGGGAGAGGGAAGCTGTGAAAAGCTTCGCACAGGATGTGACAACAGTTTGGGCAGGTCACAGGTGAGGCCAGTGCCTGCATTGGAGCTGCAGCTCCTGCAGGATGACAGGAGTTGCCCTCCCTCAGTCTAAATTTCTAAGATCTGACAGGCAGGGCTGTGTTCCAGCCTTGTTTTGAGTGGACAGAGACAGTCCAAGCCTTGTTTTAAGGCTTTTTTGGTGATAGTTTGGGATATGCAGGGGTTTATGTGTGTACAAGCTGGGTGCCTGCATTGGA
Organism: Calidris pugnax; assembly: GCF_001431845.1. Classification (NCBI taxonomy): domain Eukaryota; kingdom Metazoa; phylum Chordata; class Aves; order Charadriiformes; family Scolopacidae; genus Calidris; species Calidris pugnax. The sequence continues at coordinate 3,607,224 of NW_015090811.1, read as the reverse complement.
GCTGCAGCTCCTGCAGGATGACAGGAGTTGCCCTCCCTCAGTCTAAATTTCTAAGATCTGACAGGCAGGGCTGTGTTCCAGCCTTGTTTTGAGTGGACAGAGACAGTCCAAGCCTTGTTTTAAGGCTTTTTTGGTGATAGTTTGGGATATGCAGGGGTTTATGTGTGTACAAGCTGGGTGCTGACATACCCTGTACCCCCAGGCCCACCACCCAGGAAGGGACAAGAGTTGTCAGGAGCATCCAGAGCCAGCCAGGACCCGGGGGTTTTCCCAGCACAGCTCTGCAGGACTGAACATCCGAGCATCACGGTCACACCTCTGACAAACATCAGCAGGATCACACCACACAAGCGTACAGGTATCTCAGAGGTGTCTGAAGGGCTGTAATTACATTGCCTTCACAAAGCCTCTTAGTGTCCGTAGGTAGACTTTGATCTGGAATACAGTCCCATTACAATGCTGTCTCCTTATAAAAAGGAATTTCCTCAATACAGATTAATGACTTAGTTCTGCTTGGAAGCATTTTGCTGTTCATTCTGTCCTAAATCTACAATTTGCCCTGTAATCCTGGGTGCTACCACACAGGCTACAGAGCTCGGCTGTCTTCAACAAAGGCAGGAGAAATTTACAGCTTGTAAATTTCACTGTCTGAAGTCAGGGGTGGTATTGTTTACTTTAAGAGAATCAGCAATAGAAATGTTCATTTGAAAAAGGGGAGATGTGTCAAGAAGCATTTCCCAGAAGGACATTTATGACATATCCCTCCCCGTAGCAGGGGAAGAAGGAAAAAAAGAAAAAGGGGGAACAATTAAGATGTTTTCCCTACTGGATGATAAGAACTACTACTTAAAAAAAAGGCATCTTAAACAACTACTGCAGAGAAGACAGAAAACGAAGTCTTTCAAAAGCCTTCCATGCATATGGTACACATACGAGCAAACAGCAAAGCAAATTTCAGGCATTTATAACAGAAGTAGCTTCTGCTAATAAAGTATTAATGGGAAAGTCTGGTTGGACTGCTATAGCTCTGAAAGCAATTTCAGAAAGCACAGAGCAATGCAATCACTGAAGAGCAGGTGAACTAATCTACAATCCTCATTAATAAAGCAGTTTTTCCAACATTAAGCAGGAGCAAAACAACTGCAACTGGAGGCATACTTTCCTTGCCCAGTGGAACAGAAACCTATCAGGCATTTAGATGTATAAATAAATTTACTCAGAGCATGATTCATCAGTTTTTATTCACAATTTTCTCTTATCCTTCAAGAACATGTTACAACTGTACTCCTTCCTAGAGTCTTCTCTTTTCTAGACCACCTACAGGTTAGAACCATGTTATATACTAGTTTTGTTAGTCACACCATAAGTACACTTGAGTTTTTTGTGCCATGTAGCTTAAGCCAATCGTGCCCATTCCATGTGAAAGGCTGAGACTGAAGTTCAAGACGTATTTTCCACCACCGGAGTTCTGCATTTCCTCACTTCAGCTGTGAGCCACTTTTAGATAATTCAGAATATGGCAGAAGCATGAGCTGACACTGCAACAGAGAAACTGTCTCCAACAGCAAATCAGTGCTCCAGCTGTGACTCCTCACACTTCCACACAAGGGTCCAAATGTATTAGGTAACCAGAAAGCTGACTGGAGTCTCGTGCCTTTGCTGCATCTTCGTCAAATGTTCCTGGGCAGGCCTTTTAATTACATTGAGCAATAGCAAAAAGTCACTCAAATCTAAAACTTCATTACCCTTTTGCTAAAACCAATCCAGCTTTGCTTCCTAAGCCCTTGTCTTCTTCCTGCCTTTTTAATATTTCTTCCCCCAAGATTTTTGCCAGGGATTGGCCCCATTACAGGGAGCAGGAGAAGCAAGCCTTGCTTTTCATAGTACAGAGGCGTAGCCAAAGGGAGAAGCTTGAGACAGTTGGCAAGGAAACGTGTGGTTTGCTTTTTTTCTTTCTAATAGTGAATCAGGACCACACACTCCAGAAGTGAGTCACAGAAAAACAAGTGATGCCCCAACATCCAGGAAAACCAAAATAGATTTACACGATGAAGAAGAAAGCTCCAACCAATTACATTCTGCAAAAACTGAATGTGATATGACTAGAAAAGAGCATGCAAGACAATCAAATACAAGCTTAAACCTTCCAAAAGCTTTTCTGGGAGGGAATAATGGATAAAACCAGCACATCCATAGACCATCTTAGTATTTACTCATGTCTTCCCTTATCAAAAATATCTCAGATAATTTGGAAACGTTCATGGAGACATGGAAAAGTTGAATGTTAAGCTTAAATAGACTTCACTAAGTCAGTCTTGACATACTGTGTAAGGCAGAAAGAAAAAGAGGTTTTGTTTAAAAAAAACCAAACAAACAACAACTAGGTTGAAAGGAATCCATTTGATATTTTTAACTACTGACTTGAAACTGCTGTTCACAAGAATAAGTTTGCTTTTCTTCTGTAGGTTGAAGTTGGGTTTGTTTGTTTCTTTGTTGTTTTTTTACCAGCCTGCTAAGTGATTGAGCTCTAGTCATTATGTGAGGCAAAAGTGCCATCTCGTGGCTCTGTTAGTATTTGCTGGTGAAGACGCTGCCTTTTCGGGTCACGTTGGAGATACTAATATAAAAAAAATCTCATTTTTAAGAGAGTCCAGCCTACGACCAATAAAAGAAAATAATCCTACCTACACCTTTATGGACTGACTCTATGAAAGGTGATGTTCTCAAGTCCTTGCTTGAGGACACGGGTCACTGCAGTTGGCAGGACTATTTATTCCCCTGCAGGAGAAGGAGGGGATACCAACTGGTATTTTAAAGTTCTGAAAGGGACCCACAGTCCTGCTCCTTATTGTCCACTCCCACAGTATTTAATCAAAGAAGCTACCGAGACCAAGATGACTTGTAGGCATGCCTGGAATGTCAAGTCTTGCTTCCTTACAGAGGCTAAAGAGACCGCACATTTAAATAACAGAAACCCCACCTGGGGAAAGAAGAAATTAAATACTATTAAAAGCATCTGCCGAATGTAGTTTGAAGGTCTAAGATTCCTTTTTATGAGCAGTCTTTGCTTTTTATTCTGAGGAATTAATTGGATATATGTATTTTACAGAACTAATCCATGATTCAGCAAGAAAATTAATGAAATGAACAGACAGATGGAACTGCTGCCAAAAGTGGTCATTTTAGACCTAGCAACCTTGGCAAATGACCTTTTAAATAATGAATTTGGAAAAGTACACTACAAACCAACAAAAATGAGTGCTATCTACCTATAAAGTCTGCTACTAGCAATAGCTTTTAAAGAATGAAGGCATTAAATGGATCATATAAACTTGCTGGAGCTGCTGTTTATGTATCAAGCATCCGAAGCGTTGAACATACCTGCCTCAGTGCACCCCCACTCTAACTCCAGTTTCCTCAGTATATTTTCCTACCAACTCACTGTCCAATGAAGTGTCCTCATCCTCTGAGGCTGGTAGGAGCCCATAGCTGTGGAGTGCTATGAAAGTGCAAAGATTACAAAATCAAGCCTACAAGGCTAGCATGGCTTCCCCAAGTATGTAGAAGAGAATAGCTAAACAAGAGCAGTACAACTTATTCAGAAAACCCCGTTAATTATTCATCATCCCATAAGCAGTGAAAGACGTCCTAAAAAAAGGCATTTAAGTGCATGTGCTTTGTACAATTGGAAGAATGTCTAATTCATGTTGAAGTACTGTTTAAGTAGCACATAGTGATGCAAAAGAAGTTTTGTGGTTCTGCCTTGAGCCTGGAAATTGTTTTTATTCCTTCCTCTATGCCTTACGAAGTAGAACAACTAACAAAAGCAAACACTTCTGATTATTGCCCAGGCTTAATCAGAGCAGGATTTTTCTCTAAAGGAGATGACTCCCTCCTTACTAGAAGTACCATGTTTTCTTTTCACTTTGTATTCTATCTATTGTATTGAAATGAAATGGAATTCCACCATTTCTTACCAATGCATCCCTGCAGTGGACCTTCTCAGCCTTTTCCGTCCTACTTGAGAAAACTGTATCCTAAGGTGAAAATCATGATTCCCCAAAGTCTGTGCATAGTTTATTTGCTATATTTTTTAAAGTATCTGAAGCTTGTAGTTTTTATGGACCACAGGACCCACTCTGGAAGTTTTTGGCTTCCAATAGCTGCCCAGGATAGACAGCAGTTATGAGTACAACAAAATAATATACAGGTTTTGCTGAAAAAAAAATATTTAAAAAATGGTACTGATTAAAAAAATTAATTGCAAAGCAATAAGTGAAAACAAAAATAGTCTCCTCCCACCACTTCCAACTATGTCATCCATTCTCCTTTCAGATTATAAGGATATTGAAGAGAACAAGGTGGCTTACTGAAGAATCACTTTCATGCTCACACTAGCCCCAGACACTGCCTTTCAAAAAATTATTTCCTAATAAAAAAAGTGGCCATTTTAGAACTACTAAGAATCAGGGGAAGTACCATCGATTGTCCTAAAGTCCTTGAAGCTGTTGTGGACATTTTCATATATTACCAGGGTCAAGTTGTTTTGTCACTGACTTGGTAAGATCAGTATTTGGGGTTCCTAACAGGTAGTTTTAATTTATGAAAACAGTTCAGGGTGTACATTTCAAGATGTTCATAGATCAACCCATTAAAGAGCTGTAAACGAGTTAATATAATCACCATCTCTAATAAACAGGTCTCCACAACACTCAAAGTTGCTTGACAAGAGAAACAGTTTCTGTGATAAAGCTTAGAACTGCAGATTATGGAGAAGAAAACCCGCCTCCTAGTTTTTTTTAATTATTTAAAGAATAATCACTTTAGTAGTGGGTTTTAGAAGGTGTTTGTGAATTGAAACAGAAAATGAGAGTGCAGAACCTGAGCCTTAATCCTCCAATTTAATTTCCTTTAATCTTGCTTATAGGATATAACCTCTTTTTTAACTACCCAATTTTTCACCAAAGCCTGGCAGTTTCAGATCCTCTTATGCCTTTTTACCATGAGATACAACATGCAATGCTATTCTGCAGGCAGACTTCCCTCCCCCAGCTCCAGGTTTCTCCACCTTGTGTTCAACACAGCGTTCAGCTTCTCATCTAGGATGGCAAACACAATAAAACTAGAACAGGAACAGAAGATAGAGCATTGCGAGTGGTCATTTGGCATCCTGCAGGGCTCACACTTACAGCAAATACTCGGAGCACAGGTAGGGTGGCGAACACAACATTAAGACTAAATAAAAAAACAATTTGTATTTGCCCCCATTGAGGTTTGGAGCTGAGATGGGTAATTTGTTCCAAATGGAGGAGGAACCCTGCAGACTTTTCTGGGTCTTGATCATTTAACTCATCATGGGGTTTCTTCACATAACCTGACCTCCAGTTGTCCTTGAACAAAAGAGGTAAATGCTAAAGGAGATTGTGGGGAGAAGAGGAAGGATACAACCCCTAATTGCTTAATTGGTCGATTTCATCAGGAGCTGCATTATAGCCAGTGCTCAGCAAAGAAAAGATATGTAAGCAAACCAGCAATTTTTAAACACAAACATAAGAGTTTTTATACTTTATTAAAACAAAACTTTTCATGTAAAAGCAGCAGGCCTAGCAAAATAAGGGACTACCTAAAAAAAAACCCCAGTGGCTTAGACACATTTCATTTGGTGCGATAAAGACAAAGACTCACAGCTCTTGCAACATATAATTTACTTCAAAGGACAGTAACTTATAACCTGTGATTTTAATGATTGTCCTACAACTGATCATTTTGTGAAGTACCAAATAAAGTGCAGTTAAACTAAATATGATCCTCTTACCCTTCCAGGGAGCAGTATTTCATTTAAGCCATTGGGATAGAGGTAGTTTTAAGGGTTAGTGAGAGATTTGAAAGCTTGTTTGTAGTTATTTGAGCTCTAAGCCCTCAGCCTCATTTAGCCTAGTTCACCATTTTTCAGACTTCTCAGAAACTTTAAAGTCTCAGAAATATATATTTTAAAAGCTTAACTTAAAATAACTAAACATGCTACAGGGCCCAGTTCTGATTTTGTATATACCAATACTTTTGAACCAAGACAACAAACTTCTCCCAGAAAGAGAGAATCTTGTTCTTTCACTACTCAAAATAATTATATTGCCAGCACTCATATTAGGAGGAAAAGAGAGATGATGGCCTTTACTCCAAGATGCTCTGATTTGCCCTTACAGACTTAATTGGAGGACTGACATCTGAAAGACCTCTGTCTCACAGGACTCATATTCTCTTTACTCCTACTGTACCAACTTGAAAGATAGAAACATTTAACAGACCCGTCCCCAGACATGCATTGTTTTTACTAATATTTTCACACTGTGGTGTAGCAATCCTGCCCAAAAACCTCTCAGCAAGCAGCATCTTCAACATAAAATATATACTGTGCCAACAGAGGAAATTGTCTGCTTTGCTCTTGCCTCCTAGAAGTATCAGTGTATACCAGGAAACAATGTCAGATATGCTCATCAGTCACAAGTAATTACAGATCCCTATCATCATTGTTTTTCCACACAATCACCTTATCTCTGACAAGAAAAAAAAAAAAAAAAAAAAAGAAGCCTGCATGTTATGGGAAGGATTCATTCTAACAAGTTTGCTATCAGAAGAGTAAGAAGATAATGAATAAGAGTGTTGACCAAATGTTTTCACTGTTGCTTATAAATAGGAAGAAATACATTTATTTTTTTTTCACTGTTGCTTATAAATAGGAAGAAATCCTTTCTTTTAACCAAATGTAAGCCTAACTAGCTTCTAGACCCCTCTTTACACTTATTTTTTAAGGTTTGCAAGAAGGTATCTAACACTGCTTTCTTAATGTAGTTTGTGATTATTTTGCCTAGCTTCTAGACCCCTCTTTACACTTATTTTGGGTTTGCAAGAAGATATCTAACACTGCTTTCTTAATATAGTTTGTGATTATTTTGCATACCTATTTAAATAATTAAAACCATGTTCCAGTCAAAATCCTAACGAGCAGAAGCTTTGTTCAGTAATCCATCAGGAGAGTCGTTGCCCAGTGCAGTGCTTCCCTATAGAGGAAACTAATTTAATGAACTAGATGAATGAAGCAACATCAGTGGTGGAGAGTCCATCAGGAGAGTCGTTGCCCAGTGCAGTGCTTCCCTATAGAGGAAACTAATTTAATGAACTAGATGAATGAAGCGACCATATGGAACATCAGTGGTGGAGGGATACTATAGCTTGGAAGCAAAGTTATCACAAGAGACTCTAAGACAAGGAAAGAAGGTGCAAGTTATAAGAAGGTACCTGCTGAATATTTGGAATATTCAGAATATGAGAACAGGAGCTATGTTTAGAAGGGGAGGGTATCAAGAGATAGCCTACACAAAGAAGCAATAATAAGTTATCATAATTCTGGGGCACTTTGCAGAAGCAAGTCACAAAACCAGAGGAATTTAATTTCTTTTTATTTAATACCAACTGCAATGGCCACATGCTGTTCTGTGGTTGCATTTATTGTGTATTTTTGTTTGTGCCACCAGAATATAAGCTCTTCCGGGCAGGGCCAGGCTGTTTGTTTGGCACAAACTCCCCCATTATACAATACTGGGTACAATTAAATAGGGGCTACACTTTCTGTGCTAATCCTCTCCCTAAAGCAGGCTAATTAAATCAAAACCTGATAAAATGGTATTACAGTTTTCACATAAATCAACAGAATCAAGGACATTTTAGTTTTAACTCACCAGGGGACTGGTATGGGAAAAAATGAAATATCATTTTAAAAGCACTTAATTATAGCAAAATTGTACTCTAGGACCAGTGACAGAGTTAAACTCGGGCCCCTGTGTAAATTGTTGGGAAGCTGCAACTCAAGTTTTTTATTGCATCCTATGGGTGCAAGGGGACCCGTCAGTGCTGTGCTGAGCACAGGCAGGAGAATCCAACTTATGGCTTGTTTTGCAAGCCCTTGGTAGAGTTTGATTTCACAATAAAGCCAGGTGAAGGTAACAGAGCAGCACGTTCACAGAGAAGTGTTCTGTGCAGCGCAGCAAACCCATCACACCGCACCAGGCTTGTTTCCTTGTGCCTGCTCCAAGTTGTTCTGGCAAGAGTTTGCACATTCCTTATTCTGCTGCTGTCAGGAGGCCTGTGCCTGCCATAACTCAGACCTACATATCTAAAAATCCTGAAAAATACCCAAATGCTGTACATTCTTTGCTGTTGCCATTGTATTTTCTGCCCCATCATGTGCACCATACCCACCACAGAGCAGGTTCTGCTACACAGGAGTCCTCTCCATTAAGCATTCATGAAGCCTCAATTTAAATCCATACCTAGGATTCTGTGAACTTAACAAAAAAAAAAGATGAAACCCAGTGTTTCAATGTATTTTTCTTTCCTTTGCATTGACATAAAAGACTACATAAGGTACAACAATGGAAAATGGCAGTGAACTGCCCAGCTGATTCCAAAGGTAGCTTCAGGTGGTTGGCACAGATCAGGGTATGTCTACTAATACCCTGTCACAAAATAGCTTTATTTGCATGAGCCAATATGAAATCCATGCAGTAAAGTTTGTTCTGCAATTTGGTAGTTTAATTCTTCATTCTTTTCCAGACACATACCCAAGCAAACTATAATAGAGGAGTCAAACAGTACACGCACTAAAAAAAAAAAGAATTGCAAATCTAATAGGGCACCAGATTTTCATCAAAATCATCTCTGCTTCCATCAGGGATACCCATTTGTTGCATATAGCAAAAGTAAAGTCATGCCAATAAAATAACCCAACCCAGATTAATGTGGATAAATTGGGGGGTGGTTTGTCTGGGGCTTAGGTTTTTTTTTTTAAAGCACAGCTTGTACCCGATTTACTTGTCCTAATGCAGGCCAGCGCAAAGAATATGTTATTAAACGTTTTAATTTCAAACACACTTCTGTGATTGCAATTTAAATGAAAACACATGACTCTGAATCCCACTTGATCTCTTCGCACTAGTGCTGGCAGTGCCTGGGCTTTAATTCTAATCAGGATAAACAAATCCATAGCCGAGACTGCTAAAGAGAAATACATGCCAATTTTATAGGGAAAAAAAAAAAATAATCTTACTTTTTTGTTAAAAGGGAGAAGTATTGAGCAGTAACTGGAGAGGCTGGCCTGAATAAAATGAGAAAAAGAGCTGAAGTACAGGGAAGCAGTAAGAATCTAGAAGAGACCATGGGAGAGGCAGCACTGCTTCAGTACCTCTTATCAGACAGCAGAAGGGGTAGTTTAGTGTTTTCATTGATTCTCATTTCAGTTGGTATTGTCTTGGGATATTAACAGTTTTACTCCCCGTGGCCAAAGCTTTTAAAACTAAGGGTGATTAAATTAGCTTTTAAGCAAAACACAATGTGCCGACTGCTAAGGTAGGAACCCAAGTAGAATAAAAGGCCTCTTCAAACTAAACAGAGGCCTGAAGATGCCATCAGATAATAAATAGCTTTTCATTGGTCTGGTTCACTTTCATACTGGGCACCAGTGCATGGAGCAAGACAACAATTTGGCTCTGAATGGTCAGGGTTTTTTTGAAGTGTGATGGTGTGACTGAATACTTCCAAGGATAAAAATGCTGTCAAAGCAGCATAAAATTTAAGGTTCATAAGTGGAAGAAGGTAGAGGGCTCATCAACAAGAATGCCATTTCTAAGAATAAAGACTTTTTTTAATTTTTTTTTTTATTTTTTAAATAAATCACTATTCATGACTCCAAGGGAAAAATTAGAGTTCCTTATAGAGCTAGTAAGAGAAAGCAGCAAGGACAACAAATGTCAAGTTAAAGCAGATATATTTGCTGGTGGGTCATTTAAATTGTGCCTGAAGGATAATCCCAGCAAGACGGGTATTTCGACTCCGTTTAGCAGCATCCCTAGCTGGGATAAGGAGGTCTAATCACTTTATTAGAACAACGTCATTAGAGGAGAATTTGGGAGGCTTTGGATTTTTGACTTTGAAGTTTTTATAAAAATGTAGCAGAATAACTTGAGCAACCAGCTTGAAGCTGTGGATATTTGTGATTTTTAGCAATTATTCTGACTTCGTGGTATGCCAAAGGATGACTGTGCAACAGACTAAGAAGTGCACTGTTGCTGCCCATCAAAAAATACAAATAATAAAGTACATCCTATATTTATATTTTTTTACCTCTTATGTTTTCAGAATGGCAGAGTGCAGCTCATTTTCTTTTGCACTTCAAGTGTTTGAGAGCAATACACTCTTTACCTCCAGACGTCTTCATTCCTTTTCAAATAGTACCTGGAATTCAGATGACACAATAAGATGCCTGCAGTCTGACCTTCCTTGCCTTTCACGCAGAGCTCCTGCGACTCCATCCCCAGCAAACTTTGAGACGTGGATAACAGTCTTCATCACAGCTTAGGAGCTTGTAGGGATATCCTCTAACAGAGCATTAGTGCCAAGTGTTGCAAACAGAGAGTTATACTAATTAACTCAAATTGAGTTTTTATACTGTCCTTTAGCCTCTTCCCCCATCTAAACACCTACATCTGTGACAGAACACGCAGTGTCACTGGCTTCCTCTGTACTGCTACATTTTCATTTTTTTTCTACACTATGAGGAAAAACTACTGATAAAAAAAATGCAGCACTGTTCATGAGCAGTACACAGCTAACTAGAGACTCCCCCTCTAATTAAAAGCTACCGAGCTATCAGAGCAGCCTTTAACCAGGAATTGGAATGTCAAAAATCTGTCATTACTTTGAGCTGCAAGCTACATGCCAAGTTTCATGCTGAAGGGGCCATGATATCATCTCTGAATACACAGTAAGCAGAGATGGCCAGAGCTCCACGCAGCTAAGGGGCAACCTTCTTGGAATATAAAGCTTAAAGCTTTAAACTGTGAAACATTTTAAACTGGGTAGAGATCACAGAAGGTTTTCTGGTCTGTTACTGGACAGTGTCATACAACTTGCTTTTTGCCTTTCCTCGCCATTTTCTGCAAAAACCAGAACTGCATTAAGAATATTCATTAAAAAAAATAATATTCCATAAAAGAAGTGTCTTCCATAGCATATAGAGAACAGAACTCAGCACCAAAGAGCAAGACATTTGACATGCACAGTCTCCAGTAGCTGCTCCTTTGGGTCCCCATCCTCTTTTTCTTCATAGTCTTGAAAGAGTAAAGTCCTTGGATGAACATTTTCTTTTTGGAACACTTCCTACGCTAAAGTCAACTCCAGCATCAAAAAGACCAACTGTGGCACAAATTAAACCTGTTAAGATATGGCTTTGGCCAAGCACCACCACCTCGATATTTAAATCCACAAAGTCTCTGCTACAGGGGCAAGTGCAGCACTCACATTACCAGAAGTGGGAAATCACCCACTCCTCGGATGTATCTGCACTTATTGGTGCAGACAAGGTGCAAATTGCACCAAGGTGCCAATCAAGGTAAATCAGTATCAAAGAGTTCGTCTCACTGTAACTGCTTCATAGTCTTGAAAGAGAAAAGTCCTTGGATGAACATTTTCTTTTTGGAACACTTCCTACGCTAAAGTCAACTCCAGCATCAAAAAGACCAACTGTGGCACAAATTAAACCTGTTAAGATATGGCTTTGGCCAAGCACCACCACCTCGATATTTAAATCCACAAAGTCTCTGCTACAAGAGCAAGTGCAGCACTCACATTACTAGAAGTGGGAAATCACCCACTCCTCGGATGTATCTGCACTTATTGGTGCAGACAAGGTGCAAATTGCACCAAGGTGCCAATCAAGGTAAATCAATATCAAAGAGCTCGTCTCACTGTAACTATGCTGAGACTGACCACTTCCAGGCTCTTAACTACATTGTATTAGCTCAGATATGCAGTCACATCTGAAAAGGAAAGGAACAGGTATTGAATTCATTGTCCAAACACCACCACTCGCCACTGATACCAGACCACGTGCCTCTACAGCAGCTGTGAGAAGCATTATAAAATAGATGGCTTATTTGCCCTGTTCCTAACCTTGATTGTCAAGGAGAAGTTACCTGACTTCCCTTTCAACAGCCTAATGAAAACAGTATTTTGGAAATACTTTCAAGTGAAGTTTATATAAACTGGGTCTGATATTTTAGGACCCAGAAAGTCACCATCCCAGAATCACAGAGTGCTATGGGGTTGGAAGGGAACTCTGGAGATCATCTAGTCCAACCCCCCTGCCAAAGCAGGGCCACCCAGAGCAGGTCCCACAGGAACGTGTCCAGGTGGGTTTGAATGTCTCCAGAGAAGGAGACTCCACCACCTCCCTGGGCAGCCTCTTCCAGGGCTCTGCCACCCTCACAGGAAAAAAGTTCCTCCTCATGTTTACGTGGAGCTTCCCATATTCAAGTTTGTGCCTGTTTCCTCTTGTCCTGTCCCTGGGCACCACTGAAAAAAGACTGGTCCCATCCTCTTGACATCCACCTTTAAGTATTTATAGGTGTTGATCAGATCTCCCCTCAGCCTTCCCTTCTCCAGACTAAAAAGACCTAAGTCCCTCGTAAGGGAGATGTTCCACCCTCTGCTGTACCCTCTCCAGCAGTTCCCTGTCCTTCTGGAACTGGGGAGCCCAGAACTGGACCCAGTGCTCCAGATGAGGCCTCCCCAGGGCAGAGCAGAGGGGCAGGATGACCTCCCTCCACCTGCTGCTCACACTCTTCCCGATGCACCCCAGGATGGCATTGGCCTTCTTGGCCACCATGTTCCACTGTACCTACCTACGTTCCTGCTATATATCCAACATTAAGAACATCATCTTCTCTGGAAAGTCAGGGAAAAAAAAATTCCCCAGGCTTCTGAGCTACAGTTTGCTTTGCCTGCCACTATACCCACACACATCAAAAGGAAGTTTATACAGGTGCACCAGATTTTGAAAAAAAAATAAAATACTAGATTAAGGTCCAAAACTGCTGTCTGTCTGCCTGCTGTAGTTGCTCAGGGCTTTATCCAATCAAGTTTTGAAAAATCTCCACAGATGGAGACCACACAAGCTCTCCGGCCAAAATCTGCTCAACTAGCCTAACGATGAGAAAGTTTTTTTTTCCCCTCAAATCCAACGTAAACCTCTTAATTCCAGCTTGTGTCCATTGCCTTGCAGCTTCCTGCTATGCACTGCTGTGTGACAGCTCTGTCTTCTCTGTCACCTCCTCAAAGGCACTGGAAGGCTGCTCTCACGTCCCCCATAGAGCCAAATGTGTCACAGTTTCCCAGAGCCCAGTCACTGCAGCATAATGCAGGAACCATGGTTTGGTTTATGAGATGTAGCTCTATACATCCAAATTATGATTTCCAAGAGAAACTGCAGCAGTTTTATCTAGAAACCAAAGAGCTCACATTTTTGCCAGTAGCAAAATGAGAAAAAAAAATAAATCCAGTCCTACTTGCCAAAATGTATTTTTTTTTAAAAAAAGGCAAAAAAATCCCAGTAATGCAATGCTAGAACTAGAACACCCACCTCCTATTTATCCCAGTATCTCAGCCATAAGACTGCTCTATAAGAACAGCCATATTCACAAATAGAATAGTAAATCCCTAGTAGCGTTTATCCAAACACAGAAAAGGCATATTCCATACAAAAGTTTAGCAACAAAAAAAGAGAAGGTCTGATTTAGTAAATCCACTTTGCCTTACTTGTTATTTAGCAAACACCTTCTACTAAAACCCTGCAGTTTGTTGACAGCAATCTGAAACGTGTTAAAGTAGGATACACATACAGAATGTCTTATTTACTAAAGCAGAATTATTTTTGGAAGAGCTGAATGTAGAACAAGCTACATCTTGCTCTGATTTACAGCTGAGCATCCTGTTTACATGCTGATGTCCGTGTTTACTTTTTTTGGTTACAGGAAGCGATGCCGAAAGACTTGAAATAATTTTGCCTCGTGGTGCCTATCAAGTTATTCCATTTCCATAGGAAACAATGGCTCAGGGTCAAGTTAACTCATGCAGAGAAATGCGAGAAAGCAGAGTTGTTTCACCGCTCTAAGACAATGCTGTTTTAACAGCTTTGCTACAAGGATTTGCCTTGCCAGGCTTCTTTGCTCAATCTGTCTCTCTGAAATATGTACGACATCCTTCTGGCTCTTTCGCTCAGAATATTGTTCAGATTATTTTTCCTTCTATCCAATTCTTTCTTCACCCCCTACTTCTCTTTCACAGGGCAAAGTGCTAACATTTTCACAAGATTTCCCCTCTGTCTTCAAGCTACAGTCTTAACACATCAGCCTCAACTATGGAGCTGTACAAAACACTAGCTTCTACATTATATCCTTGCATTTATTTATTTATTTGTTAATTTATATCTTGAAATACAGAATGGCTGGCCTTGTAGAGGGTTAAGAGGAGGAAGCCAGGACAGTTTTCCATATGAATCTCTGTACAAGTGCCAGCTGGATTTCGCAGCCCGGTGCTCAGCAAAGCACAGTGCAACAAGAACGCTGTTAGTATTCTTAGAGTGCTCTGAAGAGGAACAGGAAAAGGCAAGAAAATAATCTTACTCTGTACCAGAAAGAAGTGCTGGAAAGTCAAAGAGGAGAATTCAAGCTCCGTCCTCCCCACAGCACACAGTCAACATCACTCACAGTCACCCTCATGCATCACAGTGACACTAAAGGTAATAAGCTGTACATGAAAGAAGGGAAATGCTGAAGAGGTGTTGTTGCAGCACATCCCCCTTTCCTCTTGCTCTCCGTGCCCACCAAAACTGGACATTGCTTCCAGGATACTGAAAACCCTGCTTGCCCTGCCTGGAGGGGTCCCACTATGCACCCATTCCTGCCTCTTGGGATATATTTATTAGCAGTTTATAGCAACACATTCATTTAACTAACTAGAGCTGACTTAGTCTCTCAATTTTTGATTTAATGGCTGATTCACCCCACCTTCAAATCACTGCTAAGGAGCACGAGGCAGCAATAACCACAGACAGAGCCCCAAAGCACAGGTGATGCTGGGGTGATACCAAAGTGTAGATGGCTCCCTGATAATTTAAGCAGGTTGTACACAATTCTCAGACCCTCTGGGCTGGTCCTGGGCACACAGACAAGTTTATTCAAACAGCACTGATTTTTATTAATTTTTTTTATTAAAAGCAACAATAATTGAAAGAGGTCCAGAACAAAACCAAGCACTAATATCCTCATTCCCCATTGTGAACAGCAGCTACGTGGGGGAAGCAGGACTGGAGAACAGTCTTGTCCTGCTCCTACTACCCCTGCCTCTGCAAACAGACACCTATTTGTCCCCAATATTCTTAGCATATTCCAAATAATTTTATGTGTCAGAGGCACTGCCAAGTGGTACAGTAATGCACACAAGAAAAAGCCTCCAAATTCCAAGGTTATATAGAAGGGGAAAAAAAATACCAGTTTCTTCACCTCAGGGGCAAAATTGGACTTCACATGTGTGATGAAAAATACTAGATTAAGGTCCAAAACTGCTGTCTGTCTGCCTGCTGTAGTTGCTCAGGGCTTTATCCAATCAAGTTTTGAAAAATCTCCACAGATGGAGACCACACAAGCTCTCCGGCCAAAATCTGCTCAACGAGCCTAACGATGAGAAAGTTTTTCCCCCCCCTCAAATCCAATGTAAACCTCTTAATTCCAGCTTGTGTCCATTGCCTTGCAGCTTCCTGCTATGCACTGCTGTGTGACAGCTCTGTCTTCTCTGTCACCTCCTCAAAGGCACTGGAAGGCTGCTCTCACGTCCCCCATAGAGCCAAATGTGTCACAGTTTCCCAGAGCCCAGTCACTGCAGCATAATGCAGGAACCATGGTTTGGTTTATGAGATGTAGCTCTATACATCCAAATTATGATTTCCAAGAGAAACTGCAGCAGTTTTATCTAGAAACCAAAGAGCTCACATTTTTGCCAGTAGCAAAATGAGAAAAAAAAATAAATCCAGTCCTACTTGCCAAAATGTATTTTTTTTTAAAAAAAGGCAAAAAAATCCCAGTAATGCAATGCTAGAACTAGAACACCCACCTCCTATTTATCCCAGTATCTCAGCCATAAGACTGCTCTATAAGAACAGCCATATTCACAAATAGAATAGTAAATCCCTAGTAGCGTTTATCCAAACACAGAAAAGGCATATTCCATACAAAAGTTTAGCAACAAAAAAAGAGAAGGTCTGATTTAGTAAATCCACTTTGCCTTACTTGTTATTTAGCAAACACCTTCTACTAAAACCCTGCAGTTTGTTGACAGCAATCTGAAACGTGTTAAAGTAGGATACACATACAGAATGTCTTATTTACTAAAGCAGAATTATTTTTGGAAGAGCTGAATGTAGAACAAGCTACATCTTGCTCTGATTTACAGCTGAGCATCCTGTTTACATGCTGATGTCCGTGTTTACTTTTTTTGGTTACAGGAAGCGATGCCGAAAGACTTGAAATAATTTTGCCTCGTGGTGCCTATCAAGTTATTCCATTTCCATAGGAAACAATGGCTCAGGGTCAAGTTAACTCATGCAGAGAAATGCGAGAAAGCAGAGTTGTTTCACCGCTCTAAGACAATGCTGTTTTAACAGCTTTGCTACAAGGATTTGCCTTGCCAGGCTTCTTTGCTCAATCTGTCTCTCTGAAATATGTACAACATCCTTCTGGCTCTTTCGCTCAGAATATTGTTCAGATTATTTTTCCTTCTATCCAATTCTTTCTTCACCCCCTACTTCTCTTTCACAGGGCAAAGTGCTAACATTTTCACAAGATTTCCCCTCTGTCTTCAAGCTACAGTCTTAACACATCAGCCTCAACTATGGAGCTGTACAAAACACTAGCTTCTACATTATATCCTTGCATTTATTTATTTATTTGTTAATTTATATCTTGAAATACAGAATGGCTGGCCTTGTAGAGGGTTAAGAGGAGGAAGCCAGGACAGTTTTCCATATGAATCTCTGTACAAGTGCCAGCTGGATTTCGCAGCCCGGTGCTCAGCAAAGCACAGTGCAACAAGAACGCTGTTAGTATTCTTAGAGTGCTCTGAAGAGGAACAGGAAAAGGCAAGAAAATAATCTTACTCTGTACCAGAAAGAAGTGCTGGAAAGTCAAAGAGGAGAATTCAAGCTCCGTCCTCCCCACAGCACACAGTCAACATCACTCACAGTCACCCTCATGCATCACAGTGACACTAAAGGTAATAAGCTGTACATGAAAGAAGGGAAATGCTGAAGAGGTGTTGTTGCAGCACATCCCCCTTTCCTCTTGCTCTCCGTGCCCACCAAAACTGGACATTGCTTCCAGGATACTGAAAACCCTGCTTGCCCTGCCTGGAGGGGTCCCACTATGCACCCATTCCTGCCTCTTGGGATATATTTATTAGCAGTTTATAGCAACACATTCATTTAACTAACTAGAGCTGACTTAGTCTCTCAATTTTTGATTTAATGGCTGATTCACCCCACCTTCAAATCACTGCTAAGGAGCACGAGGCAGCAATAACCACAGACAGAGCCCCAAAGCACAGGTGATGCTGGGGTGATACCAAAGTGTAGATGGCTCCCTGATAATTTAAGCAGGTTGTACACAATTCTCAGACCCTCTGGGCTGGTCCTGGGCACACAGACAAGTTTATTCAAACAGCACTGATTTTTATTAATTTTTTTTATTAAAAGCAACAATAATTGAAAGAGGTCCAGAACAAAACCAAGCACTAATATCCTCATTCCCCATTGTGAACAGCAGCTACGTGGGGGAAGCAGGACTGGAGAACAGTCTTGTCCTGCTCCTACTACCCCTACCTCTGCAAACAGACACCTATTTGTCCCCAATATTCTTAGCATATTCCAAATCATTTTATGTGTCAGAGGCACTGCCAAGTGGTACAGTAATGCACACAAGAAAAAGCCTCCAAATTCCAAGGTTATATAGAAGGGGAAAAAAAATACCAGTTTCTTCACCTCAGGGGCAAAATTGGACTTCACATGTGTGATGGACTGAATAACGCTTCATCACAAGAGCCAATTTTCTTCCAACTCCCCTGCAGCTCTTAAAACATAGATCTTAGTTTTGTACCTGATTTGCTAAATGGCTTTCCTCTCTATCGTGCCTTTGAAAAAATAAAAGGGAATGATAAATACGTAATTTCATTATTTACTGTGCTCAACAGAAGCTAGATATTTTAGGAAGGAGTACTGGTCGCACTCTATGCACTGCTGTGTGACAGCTCTGTCTTCTCTGTCACCTCCTCAAAGGCACTGGAAGGCTGCTCTCACGTCCCCCATAGAGCCAAATGTGTCACAGTTTCCCAGAGCCCAGTCACTGCAGCATAATGCAGGAACCATGGTTTGGTTTATGAGATGTAGCTCTATACATCCAAATTATGATTTCCAAGAGAAACTGCAGCAGTTTTATCTAGAAACCAAAGAGCTCACATTTTTGCCAGTAGCAAAATGAGAAAAAAAAATAAATCCAGTCCTACTTGCCAAAATGTATTTTTTTTTTTTAAAAAGGCAAAAAAATCCCAGTACTGCAATGCTAGAACTAGAACACCCACCTCCTATTTATCCCAGTATCTCAGCCATAAGACTGCTCTATAAGAACAGCCATATTCACAAATAGAATAGTAAATCCCTAGTAGCGTTTATCCAAACACAGAAAAGGCATATTCCATACAAAAGTTTAGCAACAAAAAAAGAGAAGGTCTGATTTAGTAAATCCACTTTGCCTTACTTGTTATTTAGCAAACACCTTCTACTAAAACCCTGCAGTTTGTTGACAGCAATCTGAAACGTGTTAAAGTAGGATACACATACAGAATGTCTTATTTACTAAAGCAGAATTATTTTTGGAAGAGCTGAATGTAGAACAAGCTACATCTTGCTCTGATTTACAGCTGAGCATCCTGTTTACATGCTGATGTCCGTGTTTACTTTTTTTGGTTACAGGAAGCGATGCCGAAAGACTTGAAATAATTTTGCCTCGTGGTGCCTATCAAGTTATTCCACTTCCATAGGAAACAATGGCTCAGGGTCAAGTTAACTCATGCAGAGAAATGCGAGAAAGCAGAGTTGTTTCACCGCTCTAAGACAATGCTGTTTTAACAGCTTTGCTACAAGGATTTGCCTTGCCAGGCTTCTTTGCTCAATCTGTCTCTCTGAAATATGTACGACATCCTTCTGGCTCTTTCGCTCAGAATATTGTTCAGATTATTTTTCCTTCTATCCAATTCTTTCTTCACCCCCTACTTCTCTTTCACAGGGCAAAGTGCTAACATTTTCACAAGATTTCCCCTCTGTCTTCAAGCTACAGTCTTAACACATCAGCCTCAACTATGGAGCTGTACAAAACACTAGCTTCTACATTATATCCTTGCATTTATTTATTTATTTGTTAATTTATATCTTGAAATACAGAATGGCTGGCCTTGTAGAGGGTTAAGAGGAGGAAGCCAGGACAGTTTTCCATATGAATCTCTGTACAAGTGCCAGCTGGATTTCGCAGCCCGGTGCTCAGCAAAGCCCAGTGCAACAAGAACGCTGTTAGTATTCTTAGAGTGCTCTGAAGAGGAACAGGAAAAGGCAAGAAAATAATCTTACTCTGTACCAGAAAGAAGTGCTGGAAAGTCAAAGAGGAGAATTCAAGCTCCGTCCTCCCCACAGCACACAGTCAACATCACTCACAGTCACCCTCATGCATCACAGTGACACTAAAGGTAATAAGCTGTACATGAAAGAAGGGAAATGCTGAAGAGGTGTTGTTGCAGCACATCCCCCTTTCCTCTTGCTCTCCGTGCCCACCAAAACTGGACATTGCTTCCAGGATACTGAAAACCCTGCTTGCCCTGCCTGGAGGGGTCCCACTATGCACCCATTCCTGCCTCTTGGGATATATTTATTAGCAGTTTATAGCAACACATTCATTTAACTAACTAGAGCTGACTTAGTCTCTCAATTTTTGATTTAATGGCTGATTCACCCCACCTTCAAATCACTGCTAAGGAGCACGAGGCAGCAATAACCACAGACAGAGCCCCAAAGCACAGGTGATGCTGGGGTGATACCAAAGTGTAGATGGCTCCCTGATAATTTAAGCAGGTTGTACACAATTCTCAGACCCTCTGGGCTGGTCCTGGGCACACAGACAAGTTTATTCAAACAGCACTGATTTTTATTAATTTTTTTTATTAAAAGCAACAATAATTGAAAGAGGTCCAGAACAAAACCAAGCACTAATATCCTCATTCCCCATTGTGAACAGCAGCTACGTGGGGGAAGCAGGACTGGAGAACAGTCTTGTCCTGCTCCTACTACCCCTACCTCTGCAAACAGACACCTATTTGTCCCCAATATTCTTAGCATATTCCAAATCATTTTATGTGTCAGAGGCACTGCCAAGTGGTACAGTAATGCACACAAGAAAAAGCCTCCAAATTCCAAGGTTATATAGAAGGGGAAAAAAAATACCAGTTTCTTCACCTCAGGGGCAAAATTGGACTTCACATGTGTGATGGACTGAATAACGCTTCATCACAAGAGCCAATTTTCTTCCAACTCCCCTGCAGCTCTTAAAACATAGATCTTAGTTTTGTACCTGATTTGCTAAATGGCTTTCCTCTCTATCGTGCCTTTGAAAAAATAAAAGGGAATGATAAATACGTAATTTCATTATTTACTGTGCTCAACAGAAGCTAGATATTTTAGGAAGGAGTACTGGTCGCACTTAAGAAATATACACTGATATAATAATAACCAAAAAAACCCTACGTCACTCCCCCACCTTCCACAAGGAAAGAAGAGATATAATTTCCTCAGGGAAAACAAAAGGCAGAAGAAAAACTAAGTAGTTATTAATATGGAAATAATATATAAAAAAAACCACCTATGACATAAACAAACATAAAGCCCTAGGACAGTTCCATCTCACATAGCCTAAATTTTAGTGCTCACTATAGCAAAAAATAAGAGGCAGAAAAAAAGGATAAAACAAAATGCATATATAGTGCAAGCCTTGAAACAATAAAGTAATTAACATCATAAGTATCCTGAGAAAGTCAACACTTCGACGTTTTCATATTGTGTAGAATTTCTTTTATAAAAAATCATCCATTGTTCTAACAAAGGACCCTTACCCCCAGTACTGAGTTCCTTTTTTAGGCTCATTATATTGCTTTTCTGCATGAAAAGCAAGGCAAGTGAGAGCAGTTAACTTCCTTGGTTTACCCCCCACCTCAAAACACATCCATTTGGGAATATCTGTAAAATTGTGATATTAACGCATCCTACCTTCCCATTCGAACAGCCAAACACCCTCCTCCACTCTGGAAAGGGATCTTCTTCTCTAACTTAAGACATTCTGGACGTCTCACTCTTTTAAGCCTTTCCTCCAATCTTTCTTTTCAGCTGTAGATCATGGCCCCAGAGCTGTATCTCCTCCACCATCTGCCCACTTCTTCCCTTCCTAACCCACATTTCTGGTTTTACCCTTTCTTTCTGGAAGTTTCTTTCCAGCAGAGACTCCTGGGAAGTAGAGAGAAAATGAAGAAGGTACATCTCAGCTGCAACTACTGATGGAACTGAACCATACCCTTCCCACCTTGGCACCTGTATGTCATTCAGGAGCCCCTCGCTGAGCTCCCAAATGCACAACACCTGGCTGTGATTACCTGATAGGCTGATGCAGGAGCCTCCATCAGCTAATCATCATTGGAACCTGCACCACCTGGGCTTAGCCTGGTTTTTGGCTCCCAAAATGCAAAACACTTGGCCAGGAGCATGGGAGAGGAACCTCATCTTCAGGATGGATGTTCTGCTTAAGCTCATGAAGGGTGACTGGTGACTGAAGCATCAGCTGGGTGCAATACTCCTTAGCGTCCTACCAGGCCACGGTGCCTCACAGCCTTGGGTCTGAATTAAAAAACCCAAAGATCCTTTTGAAGAAATGCCAGCAGATGCACATCAAGGCTGGACCACAGCAGTGCTGGGGTTTAGGCGGCTGGGTTATTAAATCTTGTCACCACTGATACACACCACTCACCTTCATCAAACACGTAGGATAGACTCCTTTGTGGAAAAGGGTTCTGTGTTTGATGGCACAACAGCAGCTGTGCATAACCCCTGGTAATGTCCAGTTCTCTCTGAAGCCACATCCAAAGTTCCTGATGCCACTTTCTCATTGTCTATGAAATGCAGGTTGGACTTTCTGTTAGGAAGTCTGAGAAGCTTAGGGACATCTGGACGAGACAGCGGTGAAGGGAAATAGTCTTGAATTACGATTGTGGACGTGGAAGCTAGAAATCAACCAAGGGGGCTTAATTTCTTAGGCGTGAATATCATCACAGAAATTTTATTCATGGAATTCAGTGCCGTGGGATAAAAGTTGGTTTTAAAAATGCTTGATAGCTAATGCGAAACTGCCCACTCGCAGGGGAGGTTATGAACTAATTTGAAGGCAGGCACTTGATTTATTTGCTTTTGCTCTGTTTTTGTTTAATAGTGTGGGAACCTAAAAGTATTTGATTAGAAAAATAAAGTTGAGCCAAAGATGTAAGATGGGCCAAGTAAAGGTCCCCTCCCATGCTTTCAGCATGTTACGAAATATATGATACCTTTTATAATAATGCAGCAAGAATAAATCAGCCTTTCATGAACAAGAGGAGACAGAATTGCTCGTTCTGGTGCTTTGTGCCTTTCAGAGGCGAGTGTGCTCCAAAATATTGTCACTTTTGTTGCTTCCAATATGTCAGTGTGGAAAGGAGATCACAGAAGGGAGATCAGGCTAAGACACAAATTTTACTGCCCTTTTCCTTCCCCCCTCCATTACAATTGCTTTCAGGTGGCCATCAGTGTAAATTTTAGTACCTCGTACCAGCCAGGTGAAGTTTTTTACTGGGCTCAATATCCTTACAAGATTCAGACTTTGATGACATCGCATTTCATTTTTAGCTATCGCCCAACTGCAGGGTCTTTTAATTGGAAAATAGTCCTTATTTAGATACATCTTTGACACGCTCTGTGGTTCACACTCCAGAAGAAGTCTTCCGCAAATCACCGCATCCCAAAACCACCTTCACAGACCCAAATCATGAGGTTCTAATCAATCATATACTCAGTGTGATGTGAAGAAAGCCCTAAACCAGATGTGGGTGGGCAGCCCCATGCTGTGACCAGCCCCCATTCCTGCCCCCAAGCCCCAGCCAGGCAGCCCTGGCTCTACCTGGTGTTCTTGCCTCCTCCAGATTCCTTTTTAAGTGAATCTCCCCCATACAGAAATAGTGATTTTCTTTTTCCTTAATGCTGCCTACAAAGAGCTTCTCAATTTTTAGCCCATTAACAAATCTTTCCTGGGATCTATTAACATGTCACTATGGAATGCCTTTTCTTCAAAGTTTAATACGGCTTAACTCTGTCTTAATCATATTGCTCTACTACACTTTATAGCCTGCGGCTTCAGGGAACCTTTGCCTTTTATTAGTACCCATATACAATCATGATGTCAGTCCAAAAATCCAGTGCTGCTTTGGGTTTCATAAATTCTTACACCTTTGATTTATTTGGTGTATCTGCAGCTCTCCAAGAGGGAAGATGTGCAGGCAGGGCAAGGAGTGAACCGTTACAAGTCCTGCGTTGTGCCAGCGCATCGCTTTGCAAGGAGGAGCTGTATCTGACAGGAGGTACAGTCACTTCTTCCCTGCAATGATGCTCCTCAGCCTTAGCAGTCATACAGGCTTGGGCAAATTCTTGGTACAATCAAGGTGAGTCCAGCTATGACAGTTGATTAGAGCTGACAGACTTTCATGCTTGCAACTTTGCTGTGGGCAGGTGTTTTGTGACAGGACAAGAAGCCTCAAGTTGGTCCGGCGGAGGTTTAAGGTGGATATTGGGGAAATATTCTTCACAGAAAGTGTTATTAAACAATGGAACAGGCTGCTTGGATATTGGGGAAATATTCTTCACAGAAAGCGTTATTAAACAATGGAACAGGCTGCCCGGGGAAGTGGTGGAGTCACCATCCCTGGAGGTACTTAAAAGACAGGTAGACGTGGTGGTGAGGGACATGGTTCAGTGGTGGTTTTTATCAGAGTTACGTTGGTGGTTGGACTAGATGATCTTAAAGGTCCCTTCCAACTGAGACAATTCTGTGATTCCATGTAGTGGCCCATAAGTTAGAGCTCTCAGGCCACACTCTTGGCAGAGTCCCAGCATTTCTGGCTTGACCCAGCTGGAAGCCCTGCTGCTGACTGGATTGTTGGGGAAGCGTGGGGGTGCCTGTCTGCCACCCATTTTGGGTTATTAGCACCTCCAGGTGAGGAAAAAGAAGCCAGGGACTGAAACCCTTCTTAGAAGTGCAGGTTTGGGTATGTGTTTTCTCTGCTATTCGGGGTGATCTTTTGTGCTTTATAATGACATTTGTGAGAGACGTAAGAAAGTCTCAGTGTTTCTGTGGTCTCCATCTGGTAAATCTCTTACTTATATCTCTGACTCCATTATTGAAGATGACAAAAGTAAGATTATGCAATTGTAAAAAAGTAGCTGCTGACAATTCTGTTGTCTTTTTCAATTTCATCTCTACTGAGAAGCATATTTTAATGCAGTTTAAGGAAAGAAAGTCTCAGTGTTTCTGTGGTCTCCATGTGGTAAATCTCTTATTTATATCTCTGACTCCATTATTGGAGATGACAAAGTAAGATTATGCAATTGTATAAAAGTAGCTCCTGACAATTCCGTTGTCTTTCTCAATTTCATCTGTACTGAGAAGCATATTTTAATGCACTTTAAGGTGCTATAGTCCTAGGAGCCTGAACAAGATGGATTCACTAATTAAATGGCAACAAGGCCCAGCCTGCTATCTCTAAAACAGCAGATCCCATGGTATCCACATGCTGCTCTCACTGCTGGTGAAGACATTTGTCATTTGCAGGTGCTTGGGTCCCACCTTAGCATCACATCAAAGAAACTGAAAAATGCCCCATCCACCTTCTAATAAGAGTAGCATCCAAGTAGGCGTCATCTGGGCCTACTTAGACATTTGTTGCCTTTTCCTGGTTTCTTTAGGTTCTTTAGATTTCTTTTTGATTATTTTTTGTCCAATGTGCTCTACGGGGTGCAAATGTTCAAAGGCTTTTGAACGCGCAGCTCGTCCAGAATGCAGCTGCCTGCCTGTGAAATGGTATTAGACACAGAGAATACAGTATATCGATTCTTTGGCATCTATATCAGCTTCCTGTTTGTTTTTTGAGTATAATTTCAGTCCTAGTTTTTTTTACCTGGTTGGATCCTGAAAGGTTACTGCTTTTGTCTATATGAATTGCCATGGCAACTGTGGTGCTGGAGCAAACAGTCATGAGCTTGAACAGCCTGGGGGTCAGCAGCAGAACACTCTTAATTTAGAGACCTTCATCTCTAAAATCTGGGTTGTTTTACCAGCTTGATTGGGCTATATTTTCTGTGCTTCAGCGTGACTCACTTTGTGATCTGTGGGCTACAGAAGCCTGATTTCCATGTGGCAGGGAGGGGAGAGATGCGAGTTTGTGTTTGTTTATTTAGGAAGGATTATATTCTTTTTCCTTTGAATAAACACCGTATTTTAGAATCATAGAATAAAACCCGAAGTATATATTGGCTCACACGTGTATCTGGATGTAAAGGCTACGTTCCTATACCTTATTGCAGGACTGTGGCTCAAGTCTGATGCCAGGATGAGACATGGAGCACGATGATGTGGCATTTACTTATGTTAAAACTGAATTTGGCCTGTTGTGCTGTGCTGTAGGTGCCTTAGTGCCTCAGCTGAAGCAGTGCTGAGTGTTTGCAGCTCTGTCATCTTTCACATCAGCTGCTGAGGCAGTTTTCCTGTTGCTGTTCTCACATCTTTGTTTATTGTTCCTGTGGTCCAGCACCTGCGAACCCCAATAATGTCATACATCAGGTTCTCATGGGAAGCCATTAGCACTGGTGTGAAAATCAGCCCTTTCCCCCAACCTTTTCATACCTTACGTTGTCAATGTTGGTTTATATCAGAGACAACTAAAACACAGCCCACAACAAGGCAGTATTTGTATACTAGACACTAGTAGTATTTTAAATACTAAAATATTGTCCAATATGCACAGAGGGTTAACAACCAATGTGTGACCACTCTATCTAATTACTGTACTCAGCTGTAATTGTGCCACAAAGAGGAACATCCAAGAGGGAGTTTGAGTTGATCCCATCAAAAGAAGTGTGTAATAAATAGTGGGAAAGCATGCCAAAAAGGTCATCATCTTCCTTTTCACCCTCACTGTTACTGCACTGGAGAGAGCCCCCAGAGGACAGTTATCTGGGGACCCCACCACTGCTCTTCCCAGAGGAATTTTCCCTTTTCCTTCTGTGTGTTCCCAGCTGCAGACCCCACTAATAAGACACTGGTCCTGAGAGCTTGTTTCAACATCTGCCTGTAACAGCCCCAAAACTGTGAATCAAAGAATTATATGTTTGAAACCATGAGGGCAGGGAAAGCCATAGATGGTATCATGGCAGATAAACCACGTAGCATTTTGCTGTTTTTCAGCAGGTCTGCCTCACCCTGCTGGTAGAGCAGAAAGCAGTGGCTACTCATATTTTATGCCACAAATATATTGCCTTAAGTAACATACAATTTAAATATAGATGAGAAAGATTCACAGTTGGTCATTTCACCAGCAGTCACACATATCTACCAGCCATAGCAGCTTTACCCACCTGCCATAATGCATGTTTTTTTTATGAAAATCAGTGAAGGTGGAGAATCTTCTCAATGGGAAAAACTGAGTTTTAAAGCCTTTGTTCTCCATAGAAACAAAGACATCCACGACTGACGCCTTCAAACGCTAGAAGACGCTTCTGGTCACAATTTTTGTTATTCTGTATCACTCTAACATGATTGTTGAGCAACGACACTGACCTAGCTGAGGAAATCATGGAAATCATCAAATAACGTTCTGCAGCTTGCAGGGGGCTTACGTTTTTCTCTTCTGGGTAAATCTTTTCCAATCTGATTGCTCTATGACTGCATTTCCATGTGTTGTATCAAGGCTTTGGGATTTAACCAAGACTGACTACACAGCTGGCAAGCAGCTGCATCCATCCCCAGAAGTCTGAAGCCAAGCTTCCCAGGTAGTCTGTGTGAGTACCAGAAGCAGGCATCTGACCACTTGCCTTTTGACAGGTATGGCTGTAGGTGACAGTTTCTTTGAAATGAAATATTATTGAAAATACTGCTTTACCCTTCACCTGCTTCTTTTTTACCACTGAGACAGTTCTTAACAGGGGAGGACATTCCCATGTTCTTCAGATGAATGATGGCTACCTACCTTCTTCCTAGAACAGAAAACATCAAACAGCTGCAAAGGGAGCTGAAATGACCCCGAAAAACCAACTTATGTGAATCTGGAATATCCAGAGATGCTCTGAGCTCTTCCTTCACATTATATTTCCTTGACTACCATTGTTTGCTTGTAGAGAGGTGAGTTAAGCCCCAGAGAAGTCACTCAACTTTAGCCTTTTGGGCAATCCTCCCTGCACTTCTTACTCAGAAAGCTTCAAAAGCAACTATTTTCACAACACCAAGTGTTAAAAGAGTAGGATGTTGTGATACAGTGAGCGGGGCTATAGCTCCCTGGCCAGATGGCTCTGTCAGAAACAGATCTTGGTCTCCTGTGTGAGAAACATGGAACAGGGGAGGAAAAAAAGAAAGGAGAGAAAGTCTAAGACAATTGTAGTTTTACAGTCTCCTTTTTCAGCTTGCAAGCTGGAGATAAGAGCAGACAAGCTTTATAACGGTGTGGAGAAATCAATACCATTTTATTGATTCTTGTAGCTGCAGAACTCTCACCCAGCACAAGTACAGGGGTCAGAGTATGAGTACATGACTGTCCTGCTACACTACGAGTGTGCTCCTCAGAAATTGTGCCGTTTGATTCGCCAAGGATGAAGTCTGCTCCATTACATGCCTGCAACAACAGCAGCTGACCCAGGATCCCCTCTCAGCGGGGGAAGTTCGGTGCTGGAAATTATCCACTGCACAGGCCAGAAACTACAACAGAGCCAGTGGCAGCTGCAGCTGAAGGCACCGCTTCACATGAGGAAAATACTCTCTTTACAAAAGGCTATTTTCAAACAAATGCACAGAGCCCGTTGAAAACAATACGTGTTATTCCAAAAGAAAGAGATCCGCAAAGCTGCATGTGAAGAATGACACAGAAGTAGAAACATCAAAACAAAACAACTTGGAAAACTAGCTAAGAAGCGGCATAGTCAAAACAGAATGAAATTAAGAACTTGGAACAAGTATCGAGTTTTGAAACAAAAGGAACTGGAAACAAAAAAAAAACCCAAGTCAAATATAAATGGAAATGAAATTAATGAAAACTTGAGTATGAAAAACAACTGAAGCAGACTCGTAAGGTTTAAATTTAGTTTACATTTTTGTAAGTCCTCCAAAAACATCAGTGAGAGTCTTTCAAAGTTGTTTTGATTTTGCAGAAACATTAAGTTCTTTAATTAGCATTTTCAACGTCTGTTGGAAAATTTCTGACCTCCTTCGACCCTACTGAGGAGCTGTTCATTACCAAAGTGGGAGGTTCTGTCGCCATTTTCAGTTGCTGCGAAGCTGTCAAAATGCTGTAAAACTTACTGGAAGGTCCTTTTAATATTATGGCCCACCTTTGCAGGTGACATTTTGTAGCTGATTCGATTGTGCAGCAATGGACCTGACCTTTGTGTCGTGTCTTTCAGGCCCCGTTTCTTCAGCAGAGTCCATTACCACTTGTTCCAAATTCCTTCAACTCTTCTCTTTGACTTTGTGTTACTTTCCACTTCATTCCCAGACTGCACCGCCTAACGCTCTACACCTGCTTTTGATGTCACCAAATAGGGACAATGACTATAAAGTTATTTCCCTTTACAAGTCAAACCTGGAAGGTCTCTCTGTTGTTGCTCATTCTATTTCCATTGCCGGTGTAAGTGTCCTTGTTGTTTTTCCCACTAGTGAAGAAAGGGCAAATGTCATATTCACTGAAGCAAAGACTTTGCTTTGAAGCGGTATTGATTTTTCCTTTTCCCTTCTGAAGCTTTGCCAGGCTCCATAAAAGCATGTCTCTTGTTCAGAAACTCTTTGGACTGAGAGACAACAGGGGCAGCAGAACCAGCGGGGTGCAGTGGGAAGCGAGGGCATCTGGTGGGGAATGACAATTGTGACAGCAGCTAGAAAAAGAAAGAGGTCATTTTATTTTTAACTGTGCTGTGAGAACAATTGTGGATCAGAACAAAGGCAAAGGGGCAACGCAGCTTTAATTCCAACTTATGATTCCTCCTTGTCTAAACCCGAGTATGAACATTTTTCTTGGGTTCAGCTGTTGGCAGCAAGACACTGAGACCACCAGAAAGGACAGCTTGGCTAGAGGCTTAACCACAAAGGTGACAACAGCATGGCTTTCTGGCACAATGCTACAAAGATACGAGCCTTATGCTGCACGGTATTGGAGGAGCAGCATCATATGGAGCTGGTGAGAACTTACTCTGAATGAAGGTCCTGGTGCTGCAACAGGATTCCTGTTTAAGAGATCTGAATTACTTTGTTTAGAGCATTCATGCAATGCAGGAATACTTGATAGCATTTATTAAGCTCACACATGTTGCAAAGAACCAAAATGTGCATCTCTTTGCCCAAAACTTCTCTTTCATAGATTGAAGTCTATGACCACATACACATATTTATCATCTGTACACTGTGGACTCTCTCATTCTTAATGAGAAGTTGGGTGCCAGCTTTAAGCCTTATTTAAAGGTAGTGCCCCCCAGCACCTCCAACACTCTTCCATGGCATTCGGTTCCTGCTGACTCAGAGGAGAGAATGTCCCATTGAAACATCAATGCCACTTTTTGCCATGTTTCTGTAGTTCTTGGAGCTGTCAGGCTGGGAGAGCTGGTCTTCCAAAGCTCATTAGACAAACAGCTGCTGCTGGAACTGCATGTGAAATTACAGCCACTGCCTCTGTAGAGCAGGTCAAGTAATAATTATAGTAGATTTTCCTACAGTTTGGGTGTTGGTTTTTTTGGTGGAATTGGTACCTACTGCCAGGAATTAAATAACAACAGTAAGAATTATTCCTAATGCTAGACCAAGGTCACACAATCACAAGAAGTAAATCAGCCTAGTGCTCCCCTCTTATTACCTTTTCCTATTCAGTCCCATCTCCCAGTCACAAAATTCTTTAAAAGCAGAAAATGCATCAAATGGCTTCCAAATTCTCAGCTATTTTGAAAACTGTGCATATTCAACAGCTGGAAATGAGACTTTTTTTAACACCTGTGAAAAAAAACACCTGTTATCAACAGCAATGAGAGGATTCTGTTGATTAAAGGATGTTTTCTGCGACTCATTTGTAAGGGAAGTGATTCATTAAGTGCTGTCTGAAAACCATCTTCATTTTGAATAAAAGGAAAATGTGGTGTGGTCACTGGGGCTTCCAGGAATAGCTTGAAGACCCATCACCACCTCTGGTTCTGACCAGCACTCTGCACATCAGCACTTCTCCAGCTGGCGATGGCACTTGTCAATGCACTTCAGCACCTTCCCCCCACCCCCAACCCCCAGCACAGCCACCACTGGCTGCTGCTTCTCCTGTCCCCTACAACCAGCTGTACCTGTCACTGCAATTTTACAGTCGCTTTCTCCAAGGATAGGAAGTTACTTTAGAACTGTGACACCCCGCGTAGGGGAAGAAAAGCATAACTGATACTGTTTGCCCCATCAGGACCCGAGCACAGCAAGTAATAAATACACAGAAGCTATTTCGGTGTCCTGGGTCAGCTTTGACTTTACACAGTTTCCTGCAATACGTTTCGGGGGCACATCACACTGTTGACTTCTGCACCGGTGTTACCCATCCAGTTCTCCATGTACATTTGTTTTCATTATTCGTGCCCCCTCCTGCTGTTTTTTCTGACAAGCTTGGGATCTGAAAAGCTGCTTTCCCAGACCTTTAAGTAACAACCCGTCATCAGCTGTGCTGTGTATGGAAGGCTGCAGCTTGAATTTGTTTCTCACAAAAGGCACATCGCAAGACCTGCCTAATCAGCAGTTACCTAGTTTGCTCGCACCAGACAGAGTCAATTTACAGACCATGCCTGCTGTTGACCCTGCTGTCTGCTCAGGATTATTTCGGTCTGCTTCCACTTTCTAAAATTAAATGTTAGTATTTTTAATTGCTGTTTTTAAACTCTTGCCTAATGGGGCACAAGCTCATGCTGTTATGGATCTCTCCAAGGCAGGAAAGAGGGATGGAATGTAAAAGAGCTGGAGTGGGGTTGCTGGTGGTAACAAAAGGGGATTGTGCCTTTCTGGTCCTGTCCATCTTCCATAGATTGTTGAATGGCAATGAAAGATGTCAGATACCGCTGTGCCCTTGCTACCCCTGACCAGTTCACACACACCATCATAGAACTCTCTAGGTTGGAAGGGACCTTTCAGATCATCAAGTCCAACCATTAACCTAATGGTGACACAAATCACCACTAAACCTTGTCCCTCAGCACCACATCTACCCGGCTTTTTACTACCTCCAGGGATGGTGATTCCATCACTTCTCTGGGCAGCCTGTTTCAACCCTTGATGACCACTTCTGTGTCGAAATTTTTCCTAATATCCATCCTAAACCTCCCCTGGTGCAACTTGAGGCCATTTCCTCTTGTCCTATCGCCTGTTCCTTGGGAGAAGAGACTGATTCATGTTGCAGAGACTCCAGCTCCTGGAACATGACACCTCATAGGGCTGCCCATTTAATTCAAAGCAGCTCTGAGGTTGCTACTTGTTCATGTCGCAGCTGAATGAGCTTGTAGATGTTAGAGGATGTATCTTGTGGGTCGGCATCTCAGGCTTGCACGTGGTAAGTGGTGAGATTACAGATCATGATGTTTTATTGCTATTCTTTTGTTGTTGAAGACATATGAAATTAAACTGATTCATTCAGAATAACAACCGCAATATAATTTTGCAATAATTGTGAAAAATACAGCCTATCTTTCTATATATTACTTAAAGGTATTACTAAATTTGACCAGTGGAAATTTTAAAGCATGAAACAAATGACTGGTGAAATTTTTATAGAATTTCTCTCTCATTGAGTTTTAATGAGACTTTTCTGTCTCTAGTTAATCTCATCTTAAAAATAATTTCACAGTATAGAAGAAATGCAGCCTATCCTGTGCAGTTTGCTATATATGATGCCAAAGATTTCCAGTCTGGAAATTCCAAGTTCAGGGCCTTATAGTATGATCAGTTTTCAATACCCATGACCAGGCTCTGACTTTAGCAACCCTCAGGAAAAGTATGCTCAACAGCTACCTGAGGGATTATGGACAGACCACAGAAATAAGGCTGAATAAGAAGCTACAGCCGTGCTCTAGCTCGGAAACAAGCACCTGAATACTCTGTCCCCTGTCAACTAGTGTGCAGCAAAAACACAGCAGGTCTTCTATAATGTTTGTGAGTTAAGATCATCAGCACTTCAGATTAAAATTTTAGCCTCAGAAATTGTATACCTGTTTTTTCATAAGATATTACCAAGACTTAATGTGCTGTTTCTATTTCCTTAGTGCACAAGGCCATGAACCTGGATCCATTACCATCATGACAGCGATAAAAACTTGAAATGAGCTCTTTGATTGCTCCCTACTGCTGCCTGTCAGCCTGATGGCTGCAAATGCCATGTGGAACGGTCCCCAAGTGGACTCTGCTGGTCTACGACCACTTGTCCTTACCAGCCTGCAGAAAGAGGTGCTTTCCAGTGCCAGTTTCCAGCGCAGGTAAGGGTGCCACACAAGCTCCTTTCATCTCCTGCTCAGAAAACACCACATACAATGCAAGACTGAAGCTGGGGACACACAGCTAACAGTCACAGTATCCAAAAAAACTTCTTTTTGGCTAAACAGATGGGAACCAAATGTAATCATACCTACTTTGAACCCAAACAATTCTACTGTAAAGCCAAGTCTACTATCCAGGTTAACTAGATGAGAACTTTTTGGCAAATTCTTCAAATAAATGAGAGTTCTTAGACAGTATTAGAGTCAATGAGCCTCATGAATGCTCACAGCCGTTCTCCAAAATTCATTATTTTCTAGCTTTGACTTCTGTTCTGAGACACCAGTTTTACAGAAGCCTCGTAGATCAACAGGATGGACATGCACTTGATGGTGATTGCACCACAGGTGGTCCCCATTAGCTGTTGGTTTTCATATTGATCTCTCCTCTAAATGGGTAATGTTTAGTAGTTTCATAGGCAATGAAGCCGTCGATTCTGTCAGTTGTTACACCTCTTCGACCTCAGCATGTGGCAAATACTGCTGTCAGTTTTATCTCGTTTGTTTTGTTTGTTTTTAGTTTTTCAGTTGATTTCATTGCAACATACAGCCCGAGGTTCAGAGGTTTGAACAAATGCAGCCAAGGCATTCATGTAACTCCTCTCTAAGACGTAAGTGATCACATTTTGCATAGTTGTCCTAATAATGCTAATGATTTATGGGACAACAATCAGTTATCTCGCCAGTAAAGTAAGTTTACAGTGATTTAAATGAAGCATCACTCTAAAGCGTGTTTTCATAGATCTTGTGGTCTTAAGTGCTTGTCAAATAAATGTCAGAGACCACACAGAAGTCTAAAAATACTCACGTAAACCCTTCTTCAAGTGCTTGACATCGATCCATCTGTTGTACATCTTCATGCTCAACACAGGTTAAAATAGTGCAGCTCACTGTGACATTGTAACTAGAGGCTGCTAAACTGACAGAAATAATTTGTTATGCTGCTTACAACTAATAAAACCCCTTTTGCTTTTGGGCAGGTTTTGAAAATACAACTCTCATCCTTTTCACATGTGAACTCTCACTGTTCCTACCCTCTCTTATAATCCTTAGACAAAGGTTTGAAGCCTACAAACACACTCAAAACTAGAAGGAGAAAGTGGAATGCCTGACTACATGAAAAGAGGACCCCACTGCACCAGAATTGGCAGCTAGTCTTTTTTAAGTGCAGCTATTGTGTGTGAAATGCATCTAAACCCATACTAACTTCTGAGAAGAATCAGCCTACTTGATCAGAGAAGCTCAAACTGGCAAAACACAGCAGTCTCACCAAGTGCTACAAGAAGCTTCTGTTTCTGCTGGTGTGCCAGGCTGCTCAGCAGCGGTTTGATCCCTGAAATTCACTCCTCTGGACCGATCATTCTCCTCCAGCTCCTCTTTCCAGTTCTCTCTCCCCTACAGCATTTCTCTGTTCTGCATTTCCACTTTGCTAACTCACTCCTCACAAAGCTCACCCCTCGCAAAGTAGTATCACATGGGATGAAATAAAGTTGAGGAAATAGCAATCCTTGTAAACCACATAATCGTGCCTTATCTACTAAGAATCTTGAAGCTATTTAGAGAGGTGGAAGGAATAAGAAGATCTCCAGCCTATCTAACAGTTCGAAGGCAGAATCCATTCTGAAACACATTTTGTGCGATAGAAGCCATATGCAACCCACTGCAATTCTCAGAAAGTTTCTACACTATAAAGTTTTTAAAGTGAGGATTGTTCATTACTTCATGTTGCCTCAGAGTCTTTGCTATTTAATTCTTATCACTCTTGGTCTTGTTCCTGCAGCCACAGGCACTACAGTAATAAAATAAACAATGGGTGTGAAAAACTATCATTCTGATCTATGCAACTAAAAAAATAAAGTATCAATAGCACATGTATATGAAAATACATGCTTCATCTCATAAAAAGGTTTCCGGCTTTCACAGTTAAGTATATCTGAAGGACAGAAAGGACAGCAGATTTTTTTCACCTACTTTTGGTTGCCTCCTAGTCAACAGGGAAAACCAGATACCAGTAGGCTATAGTTTATCCAGTATTGCTGTTTCTATTTCCTTAGTGCACAAGGCCATGAACCTAGATCCATTACCATCATGACAGCGATAAAAACTTGAAATGAGCTCTTTGATTGCTCCCTACTGCTGCCTGTCAGCCTGATGGCTGCAAATGCCATGTGGAACGGTCCCCAAGTGGACTCTGCTGGTCTACGACCACTTGTCCTTACCAGCCTGCAGAAAGAGGTGCTTTCCAGTGCCAGTTTCCAGCGCAGGTAAGGGTGCCACACAAGCTCCTTTCATCTCCTGCTCAGAAAACACCACATACAATGCAAGACTGAAGCTGGGGACACACAGCTAACAGTCACAGTATCCAAAAAAACTTCTTTTTGGCTAAACAGATGGGAACCAAATGTAATCATACCTACTTTGAACCCAAACAATTCTACTGTAAAGCCAAGTCTACTATCCAGGTTAACTAGATGAGAACTTTTTGGCAAATTCTTCAAATAAATGAGAGTTCTTAGACAGTATTAGAGTCAATGAGCCTCATGAATGCTCACAGCCGTTCTCCAAAATTCATTATTTTCTAGCTTTGACTTCTGTTCTGAGACACCAGTTTTACAGAAGCCTCGTAGATCAACAGGATGGACATGCACTTGATGGTGATTGCACCACAGGTGGTCCCCATTAGCTGTTGGTTTTCATATTGATCTCTCCTCTAAATGGGTAATGTTTAGTAGTTTCATAGGCAATGAAGCCGTCGATTCTGTCAGTTGTTACACCTCTTCGACCTCAGCATGTGGCAAATACTGCTGTCAGTTTTATCTCGTTTGTTTTGTTTGTTTTTAGTTTTTCAGTTGATTTCATTGCAACATACAGCCCGAGGTTCAGAGGTTTGAACAAATGCAGCCAAGGCATTCATGTAACTCCTCTCTAAGACGTAAGTGATCACATTTTGCATAGTTGTCCTAATAATGCTAATGATTTATGGGACAACAATCAGTTATCTCGCCAGTAAAGTAAGTTTACAGTGATTTAAATGAAGCATCACTCTAAAGCGTGTTTTCATAGATCTTGTGGTCTTAAGTGCTTGTCAAATAAATGTCAGAGACCACACAGAAGTCTAAAAATACTCACGTAAACCCTTCTTCAAGTGCTTGACATCGATCCATCTATTGTACATCTTCATGCTCAACACAGGTTAAAATAGTGCAGCTCACTGTGACATTGTAACTAGAGGCTGCTAAACTGACAGAAATAATTTGTTATGCTGCTTACAACTAATAAAACCCCTTTTGCTTTTGGGCAGGTTTTGAAAATACAACTCTCATCCTTTTCACATGTGAACTCTCACTGTTCCTACCCTCTCTTATAATCCTTAGACAAAGGTTTGAAGCCTACAAACACACTCAAAACTAGAAGGAGAAAGTGGAATGCCTGACTACATGAAAAGAGGACCCCACTGCACCAGAATTGGCAGCTAGTCTTTTTTAAGTGCAGCTATTGTGTGTGAAATGCATCTAAACCCATACTAACTTCTGAGAAGAATCAGCCTACTTGATCAGAGAAGCTCAAACTGGCAAAACACAGCAGTCTCACCAAGTGCTACAAGAAGCTTCTGTTTCTGCTGGTGTGCCAGGCTGCTCAGCAGCGGTTTGATCCCTGAAATTCACTCCTCTGGACCGATCATTCTCCTCCAGCTCCTCTTTCCAGTTCTCTCTCCCCTACAGCATTTCTCTGTTCTGCATTTCCACTTTGCTAACTCACTCCTCACAAAGCTCACCCCTCGCAAAGTAGTATCATATGGGATGAAATAAAGTTGAGGAAATAGCAATCCTTGTAAACCACATAATCGTGCCTTATCTACTAAGAATCTTGAAGCTATTTAGAGAGGTGGAAGGAATAAGAAGATCTCCAGCCTATCTAACAGTTCCAAGGCAGAATCCATTCTGAAACACATTTTGTGCGATAGAAGCCATATGCAACCCACTGCAATTCTCAGAAAGTTTCTACACTATAAAGTTTTTAAAGTGAGGATTGTTCATTACTTCATGTTGCCTCAGAGTCTTTGCTATTTAATTCTTATCACTCTTGGTCTTGTTCCTGCAGCCACAGGCACTACAGTAATAAAATAAACAATGGGTGTGAAAAACTATCATTCTGATCTATGCAACTAAAAAAATAAAGTATCAATAGCATATGTATATGAAAATAAATGCTTCATCTCATAAAAAGGTTTCCGGCTTTCACAGTTAAGTATATCTGAAGGACAGAAAGGACAGCAGATTTTTTTCACCTACTTTTGGTTGCCTCCTAGTCAACAGGGAAAACCAGATACCAGTAGGCTATAGTTTATCCAGTACTATAAATCACCTACTTTTGGTTGCCTCCTAGTCAACAAGGAAAACCAGATACCAGTAGGCTACAGTTTATCCGGTACTATAAATCCCCCTCTTACCTACTTCAGAAAAGGTTTAGTCAGCTTCCTTACATCAGGCACCTAATATTGGTAGTTAAATTTAGGAAGGAAGAATTTCATCCTGTTGACCTTCTACATTCCACCAGAAATCTACAGCAAACACCTCCCACAGACACATCCAAGCTCTCAAGCCCTCCTTCTGCTCTTCAGGAAGGGAGGCAAAGGGTGGTGCTGAGTTATAAACCAGGAGAAAATTGTAACTCATTCTGTAATTAAAAACATCTGGAATTCATTCCCTTCTGCTATGGAAGCTGCTCATCTTTCTCAGGTGCAGTCAATGGAAATGTTTTTTACTGCAGTGGGGTCAGCAGGAGCTCAGCTCCGTGGAACAGTGTGATGGAGATACAGGCACCGCAACAAAGTCCACTTCAGAACAAGGGTCTTAGTGTCTGCACAGCCAGGAAAAATACATCAACACTTGTCTGAAGTGTGACCATGAGCTAGAAACTATCCATAGCCTCTTTAAGCTTTTTTTATCTAGGAAGCAGTAGAGTTTACTGGTGCTTATTTCTGGAGGCACGTGTTTGCGTTAGTTTGAGGTTGGCTTTTGTCTGTGAAGCATCTTTCAAAGGGAAAAATTACCCCCTGGCATGTGTGTGAGGATAATTCAGTGATGGCTGTGAACTTCATGGCACGTGCCTGTCATTACTGACTGAAGGGATACCCACAAGCAACGGACCTGGTCTTGGCCATGTGAGATCCTAGAGTAGCTGGATTTCCATTCCCATCCCAAATAGCAATTCCTCTGTGGCTGGGAAGTCATGAATTCATAGAGGAATTTAGTCTCCAGAGCTGTTCTGTACCCAAACACTACTTTCATAGAAAAGAAGATAATCTGTGCATAGCTCTGGATATCCAGCTACAAAAAAACCCAAGATAAGGCAAAATTCCAATCAGGAGGAACAAGAGGACTGATAAAAATAAATGAAGAGAACAGATTCAAATTATTTCAGATATTCGCATTTGTGTGAGACAGTAGCAACAATGTGAGAGGGCATGAAGAAGAATAAAATTACACTTATTACAGAAAGAGTTTTTAAAAAATCCCCAAAACTTAAAGGAAGAAAAAAAATAAGAAAATGAATCACAACTGAAAGGATTGGGATAATACACTTTTTGAGCAAATGATGAATGAATTTGAGAGAACAAACTGCACCCAGCAGTAGTCCTACTGAAGCAACTCAATAAAAACTGAGAGTTTCGAGTTTTAAAATAAAAATCCCTGAATTGAATTGTGGAACGGAAGCAGGAGAAGCGGGTCAAAGGGGAATTCACATGCAATATTACAGTACAGGCCAAATTCTAGCAACCAAGGAGCCCTTTTAGGTGTAAGATAAAGCATATTGTTGAAAAAGAATTATTTGTTTTTTGAAACAAAGTTAAAAATCTCAAATATACAAACACTACCAATATTTTATTAACTTTGACAACATATGCTCTTTCTTCTGTCAAACATAGCAGAATTTGAGAGTGTTTTCACGCTTCCTCGGAGTGTGGAGTTCCTTGGGAGTGTTTTACTGGAGAAGTCTCCTTTCCTGAACTTAACCCTGCCCTTTCCTCCTGGACAAGGAAAGAGGAAAATTCCCAACAAAGCTCTTGGCTGCAGAAATTAAGGTTGTATCCTTTCCCCGTTGGGAGTGTTTTACTGGAGAAGTCTCCTTTCCTGAACTTAACCCTGCCCTTTCCTCCTGGACAAGGAAAGAGGAAAATTCCCAACAAAGCTCTTGGCTGCAGAAATTAAGGTTGTATCCTTTCCCGGGTTCTGGTGAGCTTCAGAGAATCAGGATACCCAAATGTGCCTATAGAAAAAAAAAAAGTCAAAAAAAAACAGCAAACCCCCAAACCTGGCTTGCTATTTTTCTTCTTCTATTACATTTTCTGATCTTGGACATCGAAGTAATGATTCATGACAATAAACCGATGGTCCTATTATCTTCATCTTCTACGAAGAGCGTGGCGCACTTACTCCATTTACGGACTGAGGAGAGAAAAATATATTTATGGCAAATTGATGAATGGTAAAGAAAAAAATCATCAATATCATCACATGGTTTAACACAGGAATGTCTGCCAGCTGGCCAAGAGTCATTGGTTTTGGATGTTACTTACCTTTTTTAGTGAAGGTCCACATTGCCATTTTCATGAAATTGCTCTAGACTTACCTGTATGCAAATGAGAGCAAAATTTATTCATCTGCTTAGCCACAATTCACCACTAAATAGGAGTAACCTTGTGAGAATTAGGAAGCCAATGCTATTCGAGCATATCTTTATCATCAATCAATAAAATATCGCAGGACTTCTTATGAAAATGTATTTGGTGACAAACGAACCATATATTGTTTTTAGAACCTTTCATATAATCTTAATTGCTTTAAATCACTGCCAAAGTTGGTTCTACAAATTAATGGATGAAATAGGTACATTGTACGTCTCACTCTCCCAAACTGCCTCCTGCCAGAAGGTTTTGGCCCATCCCTCATTTTATTCCAGGGAAAATTGATATTTTCCCAGTCGTACATTGTGCTGGGTATTTGGCCACAGGGTGTGAATACCTGAACAGACACGCTCCTCTTTGCAGAAATACAAATGGATAAAAACTCGGGGAGGTCTGGAAACATCAAAGGCTCTTAAAAGCCATGGTGGTAGCTGTTTAACTTTTAGATGGAACTCACAAGAGTTCATACAGATTTATGAACTGATCTTTCTTTCGGTAAAGTCAGCAGCAAAACTCTCATTAACTTCCAGAGCAGCTGAACAAGATCACTACCTGAAAAATTTGTCTCTCTTTTTTTTTAAAAAATAAAAAAATTTAGGTAAAGTGTTATCAGCTCACAGACTACCTGAAAAATTTGTCTCTCTTTTTTTTAAAAAAAAAAAAAAAATTAGGTAAAGTGTTATCAGCTCACACAGTCTTTCAGGAACCTCTTAATTGGGCTCCAGTATTATCAGCTCTGGTTGCCAGTACTATCAACTTCTATTTGAAAAAAAGTTACTGGCTCTTCCAGCTGTAAAGCAGAAAACCTGAATTCTAGCTGCCCAACCCTATAGACTTAAGAGCTTCACGTGTATTATTTTTTTTAAATGGCATCATTCTAAAGCTAAGCTCATAAGCGCCGACTGCCTGGTGTTGCTGACACTGAGAAGGGAAAATTCAGTCAACAGAGAAAATCCAGCTTTTTCTGTCCTGAATTTATAGCAGGCGTGTGGCTCAGTTGTGTGTCTCTTCCCTTCTCGAATGGTGCAGAGCAGGCTTATTACAACTGCTGCAAAGTGTCATCGTGTCTTTGACATATAGGTCAACATCTAGATTTGAGGATCAGGCAGAACTGAATGTTCCGCGTTAAAAAGATTTTAACATAAAACTTCCTATAGGATGTGAAGGCCGTAAACTGCAGCACAAACCATTTTCTTTGCCTCAGCGTAATTTCCAGGGATTTATTTTTATGTAGAAGACTTTCTTCCTTCTAAATTTTGGACTTAGACACAAATAACTCTAAGCGTATTTTAAAGCACATTTTAGTGCCCAATAGGGCTCGTAAATCAGGTAGTTATACTTGTAATAATTTCTGTGAGTGGGTGTTCATGTGCGTGAGAAGGTACGTGAAATTGGAGGGTGAGATGAGGCGTGATGAACATTAAAGGGCCGGAAGCAGATCGATAGCTGGTGTAAATTATCAGGGCTTCATTGATTT
This sequence comes from Calidris pugnax, assembly GCF_001431845.1. NCBI lineage: Eukaryota > Metazoa > Chordata > Aves > Charadriiformes > Scolopacidae > Calidris > Calidris pugnax. The sequence goes on along the minus strand of NW_015090811.1, from coordinate 3,566,217 downwards.
CAATGGGTCTACGATAAATACTAATTCAGCTGGTGCTAACAAAAAAAATATGCCATCAGCTGAGCATCTGGTCAACAACAGCTGCGAACGCAGAATGAGGTATCGGCGTTACCTCCACACTGAGCTTTTACCTTTGAGTTGATTCTGTGTGGGGGAAAAAGGTAAAAATACCTGTTTATTTACATTTTTTGAAATCTCCTCTATTGGCTGGAGTAGTGCGTGAGGGTACACAGGTGGAAAGAAAGATGCTTGTATATACAAGAAGTCATTTTCTCTAACAAACACATGCGTGGATTTTACTGCTGTGATGGTACTTTTCTCTTCAAATAAAAAAAACACCACATTTCAAGATACTGTATGAAAATTACTCGTACAAATTTCTTGCACTTCTATGAGGTTTTTCATTCATCCCCGAACTAAACTCAGAATAGGCTTTAATCCACAATTTACATACAATATTCAAATTCCTTTTAGAAACTAAAGCTTATTACAGAAATTATAGTTTCCCATGTGTATGAATTACTGAGAATTATAATATCAACAAAAAGGAATGAAGCCAGGTTGCACATATAAATCTACACTCCCCAGGTGATTCTCAACGGTTTTTTTGTAAACGTTTTCCACCAGATAAAGTTCATTACCTTGTTCTAACCATTTCCCATTTCACAAAGTTAAGTTTTTACTGAATCTGTAAATAAGAAATTAATTATACAATAGCATTAACAGAACCTAAGAGGAAAGGGACTTTGCATGTGGCTGGTGGTAAACTCGGATTCTGCTGCGTAGTTCTATCGAACGCTTTATCAAATGATGCTAATTTCTCATCTGCATACAAATGTATTGATGTGCCAGAATTAAATCAAATCAGAATGTTTAGAGTAAAAGCCTGTTCACCATGTTTTAAATTGTTCATGTTTATTCGGAGGCCTCAGAAGGACAGCTTAATCTTATAGTGTTATTATTTCAAATAGAAAAAGAGATTTTTAATGTTGTTTGGAGAAAGTCCCTTAGCTTACAGACTGGAAAAAAAAAAAAGCAGAACTGCTGCAACAGATATTTTGACAAGAGCTTTGAATGAAAAATAACAAAACCTCTGCAGGGAATTTCCCATTAATCTAATTTATTTGGGAGCACATTTTCACAATAATAATTAAATTATCTAATGTTCGCTCACATTAAAAAGCGATCATCTGTAACGGTTCATTACTAGAAAAAAGGGAGAAAAAAAGGCCAATATTTTAAAGTAACACCACAGGAAAAAAACAACAACTTACAAACATCAAAGGAATGCCATCTTGTTTGACAGCTTCCTGTGAATTCAGCTGTTTCATCTCTTAGTGAAGCTGGCAACAGAAATTCTAGCATTTTCTGTGCGGTGGTGTCTTTAAAGCTGTAACATATTTATTTGTTAGACCTCTATTCATCTGATTTTCAGGATGTTTCAATAACCAAAATACCCAATAATTAAAGTCTTGTGACACAGGAATCCATGTTCACTACAGACAATGAAAACAGCAACTACATTTTCCTACGAAACATTCTATTCAGGTAGTTCATCCATGAACTTCCAAGCCTTCGGTGGGTGGAGGATACCACGTATAACCAACTGAGATACCATTGAGCAAATTGCGTTTTTATCTGCTTTATTTCTCCTAGAAATGTCAGCACAGCACATTATATTGCCTGTAATTTTAATAGATAAACGAGACAATGATTCCATTGTTATTTTTTTTTCTCAAAATGGTAGAATACATTTTCTTAAAAAGGTCTGCAAACATATTTACAAAAGTGTGAAAGCAATAAATGCAGGCTCTTTATATTTTTACTGAACTTCCAAAGACTGACTGATATCCTAATTTTATTGGAAATCTGGTCCAAGGATGATACAAGAAATTAAATATCACACTCGATTTTTCTTTCTTGTAGGCTACCGTGGAAAACAAATCAAACAGATAAATATTTTAAAAAGAACAAACTTATATTCCATGAAGCATAATGAAGATATTCCAAAACCATTTCCTTGATTTGTTTTTTATTTTGTTTCAGCTTTCAAACATCTCTTGGTCTTTCTTAATGTTGTGTTAAAACGTGGGACACCCTCTTACTTTTGGAAAGCCAGCTGCTGTAATGTCATTATAAAGTAGCCACTAAAATATCATTCACAGTATCTGCATCACAGGAATGGACTTTTTTTTTTTTTTCTCCAAACAGGAGTGATAAAATTTGTGTTGTTGCCTTCATCTTTCACATTTTAAATACTGTTGGCTGACAGAAAGAAAGTGTAGTGTCATGCTTGGTTTACCTAAATCATTTATTTTGTAACTAATAAAAGTAAACAATTACCAGATACTGTATATATAGAGATATATAGATATATGGCCACAAATAAACTATAGTAGAAAGTTATTTTGGTTTTGATAAAGTTAAGAAAAGCACATAAAATCATATTTCATGAATATCTTGTTTTATGGCCATCAATATTTTTGTATTTTTTTTTGTTTTGTTTCATCAACATAGCAAAATACAATCTTCCTATTAAACAATAATTATCAGATGGCAGACAATTCTTTTTATTGGTTTACATTGGCAGGTCACAGTCTAAAAGCACAACCACATCAGGCAGAAATTGCACACAGACCGCCCTGGATTTTGAAGACAAGTTTTTATGCTTCTACCAAAAGAGCTTAATTTAAAACTGGGGACTGTAACACGCACTGATTAAACACACTGATTTCTTTTTTTTTTTTTTTTTAATAGCTAAATAAAATGACTGAAATTGCAGTACTTTATTTTGCTTTCAGCTTCAGTTTGAACGTTTGTGCTTGATGTTAGCAAACACGCTTTGAACTTCCTAGTGATCGTTTATGAAAGTTCAATCACCCAAATAAAACCCAGGTGATTTTTTTTTTTGCCATCACAAAATACTGCAGATTTATTTCAATTAGGTCTGTTCCTTGGCTTTTTTTTTTGGTGTCAATATTTGCATTTTTACCTTATTCCTGAAAACTAGGGGAGATTTGCATCTAATGCTATGACATCATGCAGTCACTATGTCACTATTTGTGTAAGAAACAGAGTTCATCACCAGGGATATGAGAAATGTGCGCGTGAAAACAGTTTAGTCAGCAATAAACGCACTGATTTAACACACTTATTTTTTTTTTTTTTTTTTTTTAATAGCTAAATAAAATGACTGAAATTGCAGTACTTTATTTTGCTTTCAGCTTCAGTTTGAACGTTTGTGCTTGATGTTAGCAAACACGCTTTGAACTTCCTAGTGATCGTTTATGAAAGTTCAATCACCCAAATAAAACCCAGGTGATTTTTTTTTTTGCCATCACAAAATACTGCAGATTTATTTCAATTAGGTCTGTTCCTTGGCTTTTTTTTTTGGTGTCAATATTTGCATTTTTACCTTATTCCTGAAAACTAGGGGAGATTTGCATCTAATGCTATGACATCATGCAGTCACTATGTCACTATTTGTGTAAGAAACAGTTGTAGGTGGGATTGGCCCATAAATAGACAGTTGTATTTGTCGTAGAAGGCATGTTCACGTCTTCAAAAACCAGACTGGTCTTAAGATATTACTCTTTATTTGAGACAGTTACCATTACTTCATTAAAAAATGACAAAACAGCAATAAACATTTTAGCTCTTTAATGAGCAAAGATCAGGTCTCTTAGCATTGGAATAATATTCGTTATCCAGATTATCTTTATTTCACTCAGTGACCAGTAATATGGCCAAGAAGTACAAAGTAATTTTCCATCAAGTAGTATACAATTTTTGTGTGTAATAAGCTTTCATTCTTGAAAAAGAGTAACTGAAAAGAAATGTTTCTGTTACTGCAGTTAGTTTGTCAGAGAAAGTTCTTCGCATTATCTTACAAACTATCAAAATTGCTAGTAATTTGAAAAAATGTAAAAAAAAATCACATAACTTTAGTCTAATAGAAATATAGTACAGGTAAGAGAGAAAGTATTTATCAGGGATGTGCTCTTAAGTCCATCTCAATTCTTTCTTTTATATAAATGTACATCTGATTACATATACAAACATTTTGAAAGGACCATGGTATAGAATTACTGGAAAGCAACAGGGGAATGAAAAATTTCTTGCGATTTTAGAACATTCATTTCAAATCACACAAACGTATGTAGTATTGAGATTTTAAAATTTCCAGATGTTGGCTCTCTCCCCGTTCTTACATACCCTCTTGTTCTACACTGTTGCCATCTGCTCTAGAGAATTCGTTTGAACGGCAAAGCTAATGTATAAAAAAAGGGAATTAACTTTATATTAAAGTATTATAAGTCAACTTTGTAACATGCAACGTGAGTTTAAACAATAAACTGAAAGGTGTAATCAGAGCGGTAATATTGGGGCATTTTTTTCATATTGCAAAATATCATTGCAATTACATTTTTGGACACACTTTACCTTACCAATTTCAACTAAATAGATTGTAACTAAATCACAGCAAATTATAAATCCTTCATAAAAGGAGATTCCATTAAAGTTATAGTTATATTAAAGTTAGAAATTATTTAGATGGAAAGGAAAAATAACATGAATAACACAGATTTTTTTGCCTGGGATTTGTATCAACGAGGGTTCACCACTGTATACCTAGAATGCCATAAATACCTTGAAGAACTGGTGCAATTCCTTCTATTTCTGAAGCTACCGTGAAATATTTTACTGTAATTACTTTTGCCCCTTTGAAAAACTTCTTTAGGTTGTGCCAATTGATGGAGAAAGCTTCTATTAAAAACTCCAATGGGATGAGAAGAATTTTAATTACGGCTTAATCAGCAGCACAGCCACCAAGCATATAAATTATCATGCACATCGTGCTAAAAATATCCAGTTTCCTTTATTCCCACAACTTTTATACTGACAGCACTTATGTGATAATGTTGTACCTGCCAGGCTGTAAAACTTCTTGGACCGGCAGATTTCAGCATGAGCCCCTTTCTAAGGCCTTAACAGCATTGGTGCTTTGTGTACTTATTCAAATATGTAAATATGGTCTACACAAGAAAACAGGTCCAAATAAAAATTGGTGAAAATTATCTGACATTCCATTAGTGTGTCCCTTGTGCATATTTATAGGTTTTTAAAATTTTCAGTCATAGTTCTTTCCTGTTTGTGTTGCACATGCCTAATTCCGTTATGTAACTTAAATCTTCAAAAAATTAATACTTGAATGTGAATGAAAAAGTATCATTCAGGACAACTGCTTCAAGCAATTGCAAACAGTTGGATTTTTTTTGTTGTTTTTTTCTCTTTTGTTTGTTTCTGTTTGTTTGTTTCTTAAGTTCATTTGATATATGTACAATTCATTTTTTCAAAACCCCAAAAGTTCTTGATATGTATATTCACATAATATTCCTCCATATTTAAATAGTAAGAGTCTTGTAGGTTGAAAGCCAAGTAATCTTCAGTAATATCACCTACTGTAATCCATCAAAAAATAAAAGTTTGTTTCGTCTTGTCTGGCTATACCCTGGTTGTTGAGTGTGAATGGGGGTGGGGATGAGGATGGGGCAGAGTATTGTTCTGTCCTCCGGTAAATGTATTGAATGTGTGTAGGGGTTGAATCCCTGGTATAGTGTTGGGGATCATTGTGATGGTGTTGGGTGTCATTAAGGGAATATCGTCAGGAGACCTTCTCATAGCTAGCGTGTAGTCTGGGGGGCAGGCGGTCCTAAGAACCACCTCATGTGGATGGATGGACTCACATTCATGATCCAAGTCAGTGTGCTTCATTTGGAGGGACATTATCTCCTCTTCTTGTGCATGGGTAAGATCATTGGTAGTAGTACGTTGTGGGCTACATCTCCTATGAACATCATGTCTCCGCTTGTCCTTTTTGTAGTACAATGCTGCAAAGGCCAAAATGTTCAGGAACAGCAAAGATGCACCAACTGCAATGGTAACGCTCAATTCTGTTGAATAGTCTCTTTGATCCACTGAAAACGGGCTTGGCTGTTGTTTGGGATCATCTTGTTTGGCTGTAGGAAAGGCTGAAGTAACAGAAACAGAATTTTTCCTTGTTGGTCTGAAAGTATTATCAGTTGATGGCACTTTAGTTGTGGTAGAGGTATACTGTGAAATGTCGTTAAGATTGTGCAGATGAGGTACCAGTTCCAACCAAAGGTTCACTTTATTGGCCCTATAGTGTTCTTTAACTCGTGGTTTTAATCCAATGTGAAGATACAGTTGGTCTTTCTGAGAATATCTGGTCCATGCTACTTCTTCAAAACGATTTGGTTTTGTATGGATGAATTTTGTATCTTGCGGCACTGGTTGATTTGGGTCACTAAAAAAAAAAATAAATAAATCGCCAGTGTTACAAAGTATTTCAAAAGGAATTATAAAATTAACATAATTAATATTCTATACTTGATATTTTAGTCTGCCTTTGGACAGAGCAGAATGCTATTTCCTAAAATTAGAGGCCTTAATAATCTTGATTAGAAACTGCGTTATGCAAATGAACCCTTCTTTTACATAGACTTCAGCGACTTCCCCAGTTCCCCAAAATGCTGGTGTCCCTCAGGCTGGAATCTTTTGCTGCTGAGGAGGGATTGCCAGCACTGTGGACATGTGGACAAACATCTGTGAGAGACCAGCGTGAGAGGACATTAAACTTTGCTTTTCTTTTTCGGCCACATAAAGCTGATAAAGCTCAGTGCTTCAGTTCACCTGCAGCATCTCCAGCCATCCAGAAGTGAAAGATCTCAGCAGGGCGTAACTCAGGATAACACATAGTGACTTAAGAGTCTGATGGCCAAAGGTAGAAAAGTGTTTTGAACTACCAGGGAAAGCAGAATTAATGAAAATGCCAAAGTTTTGTAAGTTTGAAGTCACATATTTTATGGTCAGAGGTGACAATTTAAAACAAAATACGTTATTAAAATAAGCTGTACTATATTTTATGCAATATTTATGTCATTTCCTGTCTCATGAGGTGAAAATATTATAAGTGCTGGGGTAAAGTCCATTACTAATGTTATCATTTTTAGCTATACACAGATATTAAATGCTTAGTTTTGCACTTTTCTGGAGATCCCTTAATTATCTTTGTGTATGAAGTATTTTTAAAATTTCTTAACTCAGAATTTTCACAAAGATTTTTGTCCCCTTTTCTGCTAGAATGTGTGAGCTGAGGGACATTACAGGAAACATAAACATCCAACACAATGCAATTTTTAATCTCTTATTCATCGTACAAGTACAGAGACCTTTCCAAGGGACATAACCGAGAAAAAACACCACTATTCATTGTCTGGTACTCACCCAGTTTTTGCAAAGTTTGTCCAGTACGTCATCACCACTGCACTTAGCATGACATCATTTTTGGAGAAATTACAAGGAAATAATTCAGTAGGACCAATCATGGGGATTCCTAGTACGTAAGGAACCTCATCTCCATGGGCTGCATCTGCCCACGCAGGTACCTGATCTGTCTGGCAATGATGGTAGAAGGCATAGAAATACGTAGGCGATCCAAAATTTGAGTGAAGATCTGCTGTAGCCACTGCTGGTGCAACCCACTGGTGATCCGTAAACAAAGCCAGCAGCGTTTTCCTTCTGGTCTCAGGATTGTGCCGATCTGCCCAGTCCGTGTACATGAATTTAATGGTTTCCCTCAATATATCTTTGCCTTCAGGGTATCCATATAAATTATCGACAAAATTAGAAACTGCAAAGTCAAAATCGCTAGCTGATATGCCGTCTTCACTATCCACAATGTTTTCCACAAATTTTAACCCTTCGCCTTGGTTGACTCCCAACATGATGTCGTAATTGAGGAATTCTCCTTGTTCCATCAATATCTGAGGATCGTCTGGTATCACGTCACCATCAATTACTGGTCCAAAGGCTATGTGGTATCTTGCTGGTTGGATGTCCTGGTCGACAAGTTCTCTATAAGGCTTCTTCTGTAGACATTCTACCAATTCTACAGTGTCTGACATGTTGCAACCAACTTTTGTAGCCAACATCCTGGCGTATTTTGCGGGCTGAAAACTAACTGCCCAGCTGGAGAGAGCTGTTCCGCTTTGAGCTATTGCTCTTTGAAAAAGTCCTGTGGGGAGAAATATTTAAAAACTACTGAAGTGACCTTGAAACAGCTACATACTTGAAAGATTCAAAGGAGTTCTTTGAAACAACAGAAAACTTTAACAGAAGAGATATTTGAATCTTAAGAGTACTTAAATACACAAGATGGTGAGATCTGTCTGTCATTGTACCTACAGATAATGTATACAAAATAAATGCAATATGTGCAAAAATTGAAGCAAATGGTTCTACCTCAATGTAGTCCTGCTGAGGAACACATTTTCCAAAAAAACTCAGAAAGAAAAAGACGTGGCATTACCTTATGAAGGACAACACTATTAGCTCAGACGAAATTCCTGAAGTTAAAGCAAGATATAGGTTGGAAGAAAAGCCAACAGGTCTCTGAAAAATGGATTGAATTTCTGGATATTGTTCAAGCCATCATCAGCATGTGTCCATACAACTACGTGCTAAATAAACCTAATATACTGCTTTTTTGTGCTTTGTTTGGGATTAGACTTGGCTTGAGAGGTGCAGTGCTTTTGAATCGTGTATCACAGGAAAAGTTTATGTTCTGGAGTAGCAGATGAGTAGGTACCAGGCAGCTATTAAATTTGAAAGTGTCTAAGAGTCAAGATCCTTTCTTGTAAAGATTATTTTTAATGAAGGTTTGTACTGATCACACTCACATAAACAAGGAGATGATCTATTTTACACTCTTTAGCTCTGTAATTCAGAGATTCAGACGTATGTTCAGGTATTCATTTAGGGGGGAGAGAGGGAAAGTATGATCTGGTTCTGCATATTAACTTGTAGCAAATCCTGAAGACTTCCATGCAATTAATTTGAATTTATGCTGATTTAACTAGCACTCTGGACCAAATATTATACCAATAGAAATAACAAAAATATGTTTAAATTGATGTTTTTCTCTCTCTTCTGTAAGCATTTTTGAGCATATAATGGATAAAAGTCTCACCCCCTTGTAATCAGTGACTCAATCAAATTTATTTGCTATTGCCTTTAATGCAATTTAAACTCCTCCCTTGTTCCCATACTTCTTGTGCTCCCCTTGTGTTGGGCCTTTGCCTTTTCCCAGTCCCTTTGGGGAGGGAGTTCTGGCTCTGAAAGAGATTTTGAGTCTGAACCTTGCGTGAAAAAATGGGGAAAAATCACTGTCCTATAATGCTCATCACTAATATCAGAAAATTAGATTATACTTGGGTAACTGTGGCCTTTCTGTTTTTTTTCATTTTCATGAAGTACATCCAGTTCGTTTCAGCAGCAGATCTTTTGCACTAATTACTTGAAAATACTTCATACTGGATCCTACCTCCTATAACACACTGTAAGTAATACAAAATGGCCTATAGCGTACGTAACTTCTGCTGATTTAAGATATATGTGCAAAAATTTGGTTTTATTTATGCTGAGAAGCACCTGGGGTAATTCCACTGACTTTGGTAGAGCTTCTTAGGGATGGGAAGTGACACCTGGCCTCACTCAGTTCTGCTAAGAACATATCTTTGGTCCAGTGCTTGATGAATAGCTAGATACTGCCACTAAAGGAACTGGAGTTAAGGTGCTCAGCTTGCCTCAGAATTTTATTCCTATAATTGAAAAGATGGCTTTTACTGTGATAAGTAACATCTTTCTATTGATAAAAAACTCCCATAGCCTCTAAATCAAGGCAGAGAGATGCCCTTACAGCCTTGTTGCAGCATCACACTCTGCACACTCAGAAGTTGGTTGGAATCAGTTGCTGGCAGGAGACATTTTACAAGCTTCTGAGGAATTTTAAAATCATTCTAGACTGTATTAGGTCCAAATCCAAACATCTTAAAATCAGAGAGGTATAGGGACTAAAATATGTAAACTGAAGCCTCTCCTTAAATTTATGAGAAGTCATATCCAAGATATTATTACCTTGCAAGATATGAGTAAAAAATAAGAAAGAACTTGAGCTATAAAGCAGGTAAAATATATTTGCATGTTTACAAGGTCAGATATTGAGCTAGTATAAATCACCTCGAAGTCAGTGGAATTACCGCAGAGGATCCAGGCATTGTAATAAATGTAACAAAATGACAAAACTGAATTTCACAAAGGTGTATTTCATGATACTTCGTAATGTTTCTTTTTTGCATATTGTGTAAATCTATTTTTATTGCTTTATTAAGTATCTCTGAACAAGGACAGAAAGTGTAAGCTACCTATTAAGAAAATGCTGATATAAACACTATGGCTTGCTAAGTGCTACATAAACATTAAATGTTGGATTAAGTAAAAGTGGTCAAGTCCTCTGGCCATAAAGTTATCTGAGGAAATGGAACTAAACATCCCTCCTTCTGCTGAAGAATGCTCACAGAAATATTACTACTCTCAAACTGTTTTGTGAAAAATGAACAACAGTATGTGGGACCACACAGGATGGAGAACTACATTTTTATCTGATTATTATAGTTTACTGGCTTCAGACTGACGGAAAGAAGATTTAAATGTTCAATGGACCATATCGCTTTGTGACTCCTATTCAAAGCCTCACCAAAGTAAATAATAATAATAAATTTGCATATATTCACCTACATTTTCAGAGCGCTTTCTCAAGATGGGTGCTGCTCTGCCCACTTGCAGATGGGCAGCGATGAACAGCACCATCTTGAAAAAGGCTGAGCGCTTCCTCTCAGCTTCCAAGGGATCCTTTCAAAGGGAAATGAAGGAAGCAAAGAGAGCAGCCGAATGTACAGCTCGTGAAAGAGACTGGTTGATAATGTGAAACAAAAGGGTTTTCTAAAAAAATGTTAAGACGTTTGAAAATGTTTGAAAACTTGAAACGACTTGTCTTATTTGAAGCTGACCAATTTTTATTTTAATACTTTTTTTAATAGCAGGTCTAACCATCCCCAAATGAAACATACCGTATGTGGGGGTGTGGCACATTGCTCTGTTTCATCAAAATGTCAATAAAGCATGTTTCTGCTTTCTTATAAAAGAAGTCCTCAAAAATTTACTTTTACAATTGGGTTTTAAGTATACATCCATAAGCCTTCTCCAGTCCCCTTTGGTCTGCTACATTGGCAAATTACTGCATCAGTTTCCCCAAACAAATTCTGCTTCAGATAGAATTCCGTCCACGTGTTAGAATATGACAGGGTAAAATTTGCTGATAAGAGGCAGCACATGACTGTTCAGATATTGTAAATCTGGCATTTTGCATTAATGTCATGTTACATCAAGAAGATCAAGATTAAGATCAAGTAAGCGTTAGGGGAGGATAAATCAGGTCTCTTCAGTCAACCTTAAGCTAAATCCTGCATGACAAAAGTTGTTTCTGTGAGTTCTGATGAAAAAAAGGTGGTGTGGTGTGGTGTGACCCTCAGATCACAGGGTAATGAGGTAATGCTTATGTTCCTATAGGCCAGGTTCCAAATATGTCCTATTTAACTGCACATAGTTATAGTAAAAAAAAAAAAAAAAAAAAAAAAAAAAAAAAAAAAAAAAAATTAAAAACAAAATTGTGGAAATAGACTAAAATTTAAACCACAGCCTATTTTCCACTAGACTTTTCTTGTAAAAGCTATATTTTTCTTTTATTTAAAATAGCATAAAAGCCTGATCTAAAGAATCTGTCACTTCTATTGACCTCGGTGGGCTCTGCATCATGACTTTGGGTAAATACAGCTCTGTTAATATCAGCGGAATTATTTTTTTATCACTGGTCAATTAGTCCCCCATGGAGATACAGCAATATAAATTAGCGGAGGACTGTATGCACAGGGCACAGTGTGATGTCCCTGGTAAAACTAAACAATACAGATAAAAATGTGTGAAAACAGTGAGACAAAAGTAACGCGATCAATAAGCAATAGCCATGCAAATGAGGGAAACTGTGTGGAACTGTGGTGCAAAAATCATAGGAAAAAAAAATTTGGGTGCCTCAAACAGCATGTTTTTAATTTCCTGCTGTCTGCCTCAACTAGAGAGAAAAGATGTTAGTTATGGAATAGGAAAAAACATATAGAAGAAAATCCATTTGCAACTTGGATGCTTTGACAATTTTGGATCATGCATGCAAAACATTCAACCATCCTTTTATTAGATGACAGCAAGTGAAGTTCATGCAGTTTCAGACAAAAGATTTCTGAACTAGGTATTTGTTTCCTTCACACAAAATAATAGTTTTTAAGCACTTCATCTGTTAGCCTGAAAAGAGAAACTGTGTCATTTTAGTTTGCTTTCAATTCTACTCCTCACGAGAAACTCAACATGCCTTTCATGACTGTCTGAATATAGACAACCTTATCTACTGTAAGCACGACTGGCTGCTTTTCCAAAAAAGGACACCCTTGGGTAGGAAAGAAAAGAGACAAAAAACGATACACCAAGAAAACGCTGTTCAGAAGTCTGCTATAAAGTGTTTCTACAAAGCTCCATAGGAAGAAGAAAAAAGTGACCCAAAATTTAAACATGCACAGAAGAGCTGAGGAAGGAAGGTGGCTTGTACAGCCTTTAAAAACTTTCCTTAATATTGAGCTGAACTCAACAGTTCATAGGAACAAAGAGAATATACAGAGCATCACATAGTACTAATGGCGGTGGCATGCAGACACCAAAATTGTCAAAATTTGCAACCTGCATAATACCTTTGGTTGAATTGCTCCAACGGTTACCTTCAGAATAATGGGATAAAGTCAACAGATTGACGCATGAACCGCCTGCACCAGATCCAAAAACAGTTATTCTTAATGGGTCACCACCAAAGAACCCAATATTTTCACTAGTCCATCGCAAAGCTTGAATTAGATCAAGGAGGCCATAGTTTCCTTTTGCTGCTTGGTCCCCAGTGCTCAAAAACCCTGTGAATGTAAACGAAAAAAGAAAAGATTAGCAAGCGCTCTTCTGAGTAGCCCTGTTGCAATCTTCTAGGTAAGATTTCAAAAGTATATGCCATTAAATGCAACTACACAATGTTCCATGTTCACTTGACAACAACTCGCAATTATGCACTCTTCCTGAAACAAATTACATGGTATTCATTCTTTTTGCCCTGGATAGAGTAACGTAGGGAAGATGAAGATACATCCCAGGCAAAATACTTGTCTAAGTCTTAACAGGTCATAAAGTGTTACCTCCCAGCAACACACCCTCTTTCCCTTTTTTTCTCCCCAAAAAAACGCAGCTTACGTCCCAGGACAAGCCGGGTTGAAGGATGTGAGCAGCTCTCAGCTCCCTGAGCTCCGGCCCATAGTCATTAACCTGAGTTAATTGAGTCTACATTAAATGGATAAAGACAATTTAAGCTGTTTCCACGACCCTTTAACATCGAAAAGATAAGAGCTCAGGGGTATCTGGAGAGCACAAGAATTGCTCCCTTTTATTCATACTGGCAGAAAAATGTTCAGGTGCCGGAGCCCTGCTTTACTCTTTACTCCCAGCCCTCCCCTCGTATTTAGTATTGCTGTTACTCTTGTCATTAGAGCCTACTGACTCTAAGAGGTGGACAATAAAAACTTTGAAGAAAGCTTGTTGATAAAAGATGTTGCCTTTGCCTTTGGATCCAATTTGTTGACATTTCCAATTTTCTCAGCTTAATAAACAAATGTTTAAATGATACCAGCGTTATGAAGTAGCCCAGCACAGCCATTTGCATATCAAACTGATTTAATGCTGGCTAAATCGACAGTGTAACTGTTTTTCAGTACATGCTTTGTAGAGAAATGCAACCATTACAACAATTATTTCCACATTAATTAGATATTAGTGGGTCTTCCAGTCTTGTCAAAGTTCCACTGATTTAACTCTCTGGAGTGCAGACAGCCTACTCAAAAGAAGTTTACAGTAGTTTTTCAGACAAATGGCTCTCAAAGGAGTCCTACTGTTTCATTATGACAATAAAAGCAGCTTTTGAGGCATTTCTATGAAGAAAGACATGAGCACATGTACATATAGAAAGTAAGAATTTAACAAGAATACAGACAGGTGCACGCATTGACCTATATTCATATATATATAATGAACATGTCGTTTGCTGCTTTATTATTATCCTGATTTGACTTCAAATGGCAGTCAATGGTATTCAAAGCATCCCAAATCCATGTGGCCTTCTGTCCTATGTGTAGACATTCATAACAACAGACCTTCTTGGCTGTAAACGGCACTGAAAGCTAATTGGCCTGGCTGCCTCCGTGGCTGAGCTCTGCCCCGTTTGGGGCGAGCAGCTTTGTTTGGGTAGGTCAATCCTGATTTTTGTTGCCATGGAGAGGGAATAGGGAAGTGGCACGAGGTGCCAGCCCAGCAATTCTCCTACTTGCAGACCTAATGTACCACGTCTAATGGGCACGCTTCATTCACTACAGCCACAGTAAATTGTTACTCTGATACTAGACTTTAAAATAATCACTATTCTACAACTAAAACCTGACACATTTACTACTTAAGTGCTTGAAAAAGCAAAGTAGCATCACTACCATCGAAGAAAATACCACCTTGATATTCAGGGAAAGCCCAGAAAGGAAGTTATAAATACAATTAATTCATTCTTATCTTACTGTTACAGCCCAGTACTGAGTTGAAGTGAATATAATACCATTTTACTCCGCTTTACTCTCTTTGATATTCAGGGAAAGCCCAGAAAGGAAGTCATAAATATAATTAATTCATTCTTATCTTAGTGTTACAGCTCAGTACAGAGTTGAAGTGAATGTAATATCATTTTACTCCGCTTTACTCTCTTTCCTTTTCTTCTGTGTAGCCAGAGGGGCTGGTGGTTATACCTATGTGAAAGGATGGCCCCAGTATAATCCTTCCTGCACAGAAGCATTCACTCCTCTCCTCATACTCCAGTAAAACGTTGTCCCCCATAAATAGTCTTTAAGGATACAGAGAGCTGATGTCTTTAAATCTACGACAGCAAACCTAATGAAAGCTTCCTAAGCAGTCTCCCTGCCTTTGTCAGCCTGCTTGGAGTTGAGGGATGGTACCAGCAACTGTAACAAAATCAAAATGTAGGAATTTATGGGAACGACAGGATCCCGTGGCTGCACATGCTGGGAAAGTCTTCCCCTCGCTTTGCATAAGTATGTGAGCGTGGAAAATCAGTGACAAATCAGTTCATCGTATGAAGCACATCAGCGACTGCACTGATTTAAGGGATTAGAGGAACAATTGACACTGGCAGTCCTTGAAAGACAGGCAGCAATGAGATAAGAGCAGTTAGAGCAGTTACCAAAATTGGGCCCTAATCAAGTTCCTCTTTGCTCTTTTCCCTTTCCCTGGTTTGCAGATTCCCTCTGCTCTCAGCAGAGCTGCAGCATTGGTTCAAAAAGATCCTGTAGATTTCTCAAAGTGATTCCAAGGCATTTATTAGGGAAATGGATGGTAGGGTTGTAGCTGAAATACAGCATTCACCCTGAAGGAAAACAAATGCTAACACTCAAACTTTCTGAAAATGTTGTCTTCTATACCCTGTATAATATTCAGCGAAGTGGGAAGCAAGCAAGTCTTTGCCTGGAAAAGCAACAGATGAAATTATAGGAAAATCCTTAGGGCAACCTCCTACTGTTAAATGAGTTCACATGAAGCTCTGAAGCTTGATGGGGAAATGGGAAATCCTTGGAAAACTATAAATATAGTACTTTTAAAGAATCTTTGAGAAAAGGATGTTAAAAAGAGAGCAAAAGAGGAAATGTCTCCTGTTGCTAAGAGTAGACATCAGGAAACTGTGTATTCAGTTCAGGAAATGTGCCAGAAGGGGGAGCTTTCAGTTTATTTAAAAAAAAAAAAAAAAAAGAAAAAAAAAAAAAAAGAGAAGGAAGTATTAGCAATATTCTCCTCATTCATCTATATTAGACAAATTATGACTTGTGTCCAGAGCAACAGCTCTGATGCAAAAGAAATATCTCACGCCTCCTCAGCAAGAACCACATTGGCTGACTTCCATATCTGCACAAGATGGATGATTATTGATGTTGACTTTCATGACATGAAACATTTCTATCTCATTTTTCAGAACCATAAGAAGTCTGTTAATATCGCCACCTGTTCATGCCTTTTTTCTCGTATGCAGTAGTATCAGCATGGCTTAGAAACATTCAGAATGTCATGAAATCGGAGATAGGACTGATAAAACAGATGAGGTTTTTCTTTCCAGTTTGTGTTTGGTTTTTTTTTTTTTTTTCCTAGTGCCTCAATAGAGATAAACTCATCCAACTGAACACCCGGAGAGAAATGCTTTAGCACACAGCATCATACCCAGCCTGTAGGTCCGTGGGTGCAAGTACTTATTCCTATTTAGCACTTAAGATAAAATAGAGATTGCAACAATCTGTTTTGTCTTTATCCCAAGAGGAGCTTTCAGTATGTAATTAATATAGATGCCATACATTTCTATGCATTTCTATGACACGATCATTACACTATTTAGATATTAAGCTAGCAATTTTGAGTCACAGAGGGGAACCTGCTCATGCTGAAAAGGGCTTGTGTGTCTGTTTTTAAACTGTATCAGCTACTCTATTAAAATATATTATCCCTTTCTGCACATGCTGTCTTATTATCCCTGGACAGTCATCTCACCAAGAATGCTGCTATCATATGCTACCACCTTTTGCTCTTGCAAAAAAAAAAGTGAAGTAAATTATTCCTTACTTTAGTTATTCCAGGAAGACCTTTGCAAAAAAACTTATTTTTGCATTATTCTCTAAAAAGGTCAGATTGAGCTAATTTTGTTCCATAATTAAGTCCTTCTACTGGAAATATTCCAATTGTCAGCTGAACAATTGCTATTTTATATTCTGAATGGAGAGGTTATCTCCTCTTTTATCTCCTCCAAAGGAGCAGACTCTAATAGAATTATGGAAGTGAGGATGTGGTCTTTTGTGAGTTTAAGAAAGAGATTTATTAAGCTCATTTGGACCATTTCTCTGTTACTTGTCCATTAGACAAATAGGCCGAGTACGCCACAACCAGGCCCTCTATTTTGTGTTAAGATAAATTGTAATGCTTTATAAGCTTATCTGCCTGGGTAACAATTTCTGTTTGCCATTCAGATAAATCTTTTTCTAATAGAATTCCAGCATTTTTGAAGAGTAAATAAAATAATAGAGTTGGGAAAGTTAAAATATTTTGTCAGAAAACCTTAGTAGATGGAATTATTTTAAGCTCTGGCCTAATTTGAATATTCAAATTAATGCAGAAGGCAATGCCAAATGAGAAATTTTCCTAATGTAAGGGACTGCTACAACTCGCTGATGCAGTAAAAGACTAGGCACAGGCTGTTGGGTACGTGAGAGAGAACCAAACCTTCCCTCTGCTGACTTCTGTCCAGAGAAGCGTTTCATAACCCAGCAACCTTCCTGACTGGATTAAGGCAGGGGGAAGGATGTCTTGCTGGACAAAAGAAATACCTGCCTGCAAGAAAATACACAGCAACAAATGCTACTCTAAAAAAATAAAAACCAGAAGAGCTTATAAAAACTGATCTGACATGCTTAAATGTTTTTTTCAAAGAACTCTGTCACTGGAAGCAGAAACACTTAAGACTTTAACATTACTCCACCTGTTTAGGCGTGTGTGAGAATAATTTAGCTATGTTTCCAGCTGCAATCCCCTATGCAGTCAAATGTCATCTTTTATTTTGTTAAAAGCGAGTGTTAAATTGTACAGGTATGAATGCATCAATGCAGAGTGGAAGAACACAGGATGTATTTTTGAGGGAAGAATTTAGATTCCCTCTGGATTGCAAGTGCCTTGGTTAGGACTTTAGCTTGACACCCTCTATTAATATTGAATAGCAACTGCCATCCACAGAAAATTTCAGTTGACCTTTAAACTATACCCACTCAGTTAGAAACGTGAGCAAGATAAGCAAATTTTAAGCAATATGGTTAAAGAGCACATTTGTTTTCATCTTCGACATCTCCCTCGAATCCGCAGCAGCTAACTAATGGGAATGAATAACGCGGGCAGCAGCGCTGTGAACATTAATGTGTATGTGATATTCATGAAGCAGAGGATACTGCTCCTCGCTTTGCTGACCAGCACATCCTAATATTAATAGCATATTTTAGTAATGGATAAGGAGTAAGGTGACTAAAAGGACTACGAATTCCCATAAGGAAGATGTAGGAGAACAGAAACCATTCAGTGCAAGACAAATGTTCCTTTGTAGACATCATCGGCAATATAGCTCTGCTCCTGAATGAGAGAAGGGAGCCTTCTCGTAGACATCATCGGCAATATAGCTCTGCTCCAGAATGAGAGAAGGGAGCCTTCTGAAAATGCTGCTCAATCAGTTGTTTTCTATCAAATACACTGAATATACAAAAAAGTAATTGCAACATTAGCAAAGCACTTGTCTGTTTCTGTAGCTTTCTGCCACTTACGTATTAGTAATAACATTAATGATTTCAGAAGTACAAAATTTTAGCTTAACTCCATGAGATGTGCAAAGTGTGGTACCACATCATTATGCACTCTCTCCTGGCTGTTTAAGATACACGAGACACTGCATTAAAACACAGAATTTGTTTGAATCTAATGTACAGAAGGTAAATTAATACGTCAGAATCTTTGCAAAGTACTTGTTAACAGATATACATTGTCGGGTTGGACGGGGCTCTGAGCAACCTGATCTAGTTGAAGATGCCCCTGCTCATTGCAGGGGGTTGGACTAGATGACCTTTAAACATCCCTTCTAAGCAAAACCATTTTATGATTCTATACATTATTTCCATATATTTGCAAACTATTCACTTTTCATGTAGTAAGGTTACGTGGCTGGTCACATAAGTTGTTTGAAAACTTAATATTTGCTGATGTCACAACATTAACTTTATAAATTAAGAACAAGTATCTTCCATACAAACAGCCTGCACTGATTTTTTCAGGCCACAACTCTGCTTTGGGATGCGTTGAGGCTTGAATTTCTGCAGTGATGAAGTTGTGTACTACCAACAGAGCTGAATGTGCCATATAACACTCATCCAAGTGATGGAGGGAAACAGGAAGAGTTCTGATATGAGGCCAATTTAATTACAAATGGTTTAGAGCTTTTAAATTAATTAATTAATTAATTATTAACTAAGACTCTATTATAGAATGAAAATCCATCCATTCAATATGGCTGAACCATATGGCCAACTTAAAAAGAACACCTCAGAAACTGGGAAGTTTTTTGTGAGTATTTGTTCCCACTATTCACGTAACCTCAGTCACTTGGTAAAAAAACTAGGAAACAGCTCAACTACTTTAACTGCCTTAATTAAGCTGTCTTACTGTAAGAACAGAACCTCAAGGTTAAGTGTATGAACAATTAACCGTACTGCGAGCAATGCAAAGCAGCTGCAGTAATTCATTAACTTACCAGAGCGAAGTGCTGCATCTGGGAGGTAGAATTGCTGAAAAATACCAAGATTCCCAACTTCCCTGGCCAGTGCTGTTGCCCCAGCAGTTACCCCTTGGAAATTCCCATTCATTTCACCAAAGTAAACAATTTACAGAATTGAATCAGTACATATAAGGACCTGTAGCTATGTGCACGTCGTTCTGAAAATCTACATGGAGAAAAATGTGTGCTTTTTCAGCACTGCTGTTTTACTGCTGGAATTTTTACCGTTCCTCCCAGAGTACCAACTCCTTCAAATTAATGCCAGTGAAGTGGCCAGAGCCTACTAAAAGGCTGGGCTTTCCTTGTGACGGTTTAAAACAACAGAAGTTTTCACTTCCTTGCATTTTACTTAATTCCTTTTTGTTCCCGTGAGAGGCTAAACGAACCACACACAGCAAGTCCCAGCAGTCCCTTACAGCTGTTTCAGTCTGGCATCTGTCACTTGCCACCGCTGATGGTTAACAGCCAACTTCTGCTGTAGAGGCAAGTTGCAAAAGAGGGAAATGTCTCACACCGGGGCACTTGACTCCATCGTCACAGATGTATTGGCATCACTTTGCTGGGGGCAATACAGCCCCAAACTGGCTTATCCTCACCCTTTCTCCAAAACACTCTTTCACATTCTACATTAAGCCCTTTAAACGTCAAAAAAAAAAAAAGTCTTGATGAAGCCAGATTTTTTCCTATCCTGGGAAGTTATCCTCAATCATTACAGAAGGAAAGAAGATGCTTAGATTTACTGTGATATTCCTGGCAGGTATGTTGTAATGTTGGAACAGTCTGAGATTATAATTTCTAGCATTCTCTGAAGGCTTTGAGAAGAAGGTGACTCTCTCTGCCTTTAAAGTTTCAGTGAAGAAATGATAAAAGTCAGAGAGTGCTTTCAAAACTTTAGCTGCCTTTTTCTTCCTGGGGTCAACGGTTATTTTCTATTCTGCCCTCACTGTCATGTTGGGACAGTTTTGGGCCTTCTCTCAAATTCTGGGGATTTTCTATGTGTGAGACATTCATGCATACGTCCCTGCCATAATCCCACACTTGCACATGAGGTCAGGCCCACACAATGACTGGATATTGGGAAAATCTACTTCACCGAAAGGGTTATCAAGCACTAGAACAGGCTGAGGAACTGGTGGAACCACCATCCCTGGAGGTATTTAAAAGCTGGGCAGACATGGTGCTGAGGGACATGGTTTAGTGATAGTTTTTGTCAGTGTTGGGTTGATGGTTGGACTTGTTGATCTGAAAGGTCCGTTCTAACCAAGACAATTTTACGATTCCATGATTCTATGAAGCAGGTCAGTGTTTGTTTGTGAAGTCCTGAGTTGGCTGGTTTCTCTGCCTCCAGCACAGCATGATGGGGTGATGTTTCTCTCCAGCTCTCCCATCCCACACATCAAGTGTGGGTGACAGCTCCCACAGCTTGTGGCAGCCTCATCAGACACAGGGCAATGGTGAGAATAGAGAAAGTCAGATGTTTGCTACAGCACTGTCAGCTGTGGAGACAAGTTTCACAGAAGCAGCTCTCCAAGCCCGTGCTGTACAGGGTTGGGAAGTGCAAACTGCTCCTCTGCTCTCCAGGCAGTCCTTGGGGCCAACGCTTTGGCTTCAGCTCAAGGAGCACGGATAAAAGGGGCTTCAGCTGCCCTCCGCTTGCCAGACCTCTACGTACAACAGAGCTGGTCCCAAATGACCACCCGAGAGATCAGCTCTGTAGGAGCTTATTACAGATGATCTTTACTGAAGAGTCAAATGAAAGTCTGATAACAATCTCAGAGATGCTTTGAAAGAGTTACACAAGCAATAGGGCTAGTCCGATAGAAGCGATCTTTAATACCGATTTCTGGATGCGCTGGAAAAGGGAAAAAGGAGGAGGCAAGTAGTTTCAGAAATACAGCTGCAGAAACTAATTTTACAGGATTTTAAGTGATATGTGCTGACATGTATCAGAAAGTAGAAATAAGCCTTAAGAACTGATGAATGACATTTGGTATAGGTGGACACAAAAGGCAGCTGGAGTACCTTTGATTTAATTGTCTCCTCTTCTTTAAAAATACAGGGAAAAAAAATGGGGCTTGCTATAGAAAAGAGCAGCTATCGATGAATATTTTCATCTTTGAAAAAATAAGCAATTCTGCTGCCAGCAGAGAACATCTGCTTACATGCCTTTCACAAGGTAAAAATGATCGTTGTTAGCACCCAGCCGAGTCATGCTCTAGGGCAACACAACTTTTAGATTAAAGTATTTTTAAGTTGCATCGAAACTTTTCACAGGAAATGAACAACGCTGTATTACTAAGTAATACCGTAACAATGCTCTAATGAACCATTGTCTTTGAGAACTTCGACAAAAATATAAATGAAATCAATAGACAGCATGGGCAAACCCAAATCCTATTATACAATAAAGTGGGGAATAATAAAAATCAAACGCATACTGATCCTTTCAAATATACTCAGCCAAAGCCCAAACGATAAGGAACAGAGAGAACAGAAAAGGCCACGTAGCCAAAGCCATCCCTTGACTTTCCCACTTGGCAGAAGAAAGCGTTGCCCCGAGGGAGAGATTCTTGTCTTCACCAGGATGGAGAGCACAGCTGTTCCACTCCTACTTACTTCAAGTAGCTCAATATGCAAAATTAAGTAGCCCACAGCACATTGTATCAAATCTCTGTCCTTTACTATGGTTTTTCCCCATTTTCAGTAGCAAGATGAGAAACATGGCATTAAGATATGCTGGTATGCAGTATGCATAACTTTTAGCTTTAGATGATACAATTAAAGGCAGCAGCTACGAACCCGGAAAACATGTTATAGTGGAGAGTTAACAAATATCAATGATCCTAATGCGTAAGGCTTTAAAAATCAAAATTGACCCCATAAAAAAGTCTGCTTTCCATTTTCCTTCAAGATTTGGGCAAAATGAGTTCATTATCTCAAGATAGCTCAGATGGTACTAGAAGATCTTTCTACCCAATGTATTTGAGAATTTTTTGCTATATAACAAGCTGTGTATGTGCAGCTACTTAGAACTACACGTAGTTAAGATTCAGCTTTCAAAAGCATCTTTCAGGTAGTACATTTTAATTTATTACTACATGCCAGAGACCACTTTTTCTAACTTAGGCCTGGAAATCATCGTTGCTTTATAGTGGTCACTCTGGTTGTATATTAGTATATGTTTTCAGTAATATCATACAGTTTCTCAGAATTTTGAATATGTATGTGGATGAGAGAAAGGATGGGTTTAATTTCATTAGAAGGCAATATTCTTACTTTAGAAATAAAAAAAAAAATCATAATTACGAGTTCCACTGAGAGGGACAGCACCATAATTTTTGATACTTCTTCACAGTGTTGAGATTTGCAATGAGGGTCCAATCAATGCTAATATATATGCTATGAGCTGATGAAAGGGAAGTCAGAAATCTTCATGTTAAACTGTATATGCAAATCACTAGTTAGAAGCCTAGCAGCTATTTGAAAGTGCAATCTTTCAATCAGAACACAGAAATTATGGTGCTAATTTACTGTGAACTCAAATCTCCCTATTTGAAAATAAATAGAAAAGATTAACCATTGGACCAATTTACCAAGAACTGCATTCAGTATGCCATCGCTTGCATTTTTACATCAGAACTGGAGACTTTCTAAAAATATGTCACTATTCAGATAAGATTTACTTCAGGAAAGTTTTATGAACGGTATCATACAGGTAGAGGTCATACCAGATCATCACAAAAATGTCTTCTCACTTTTGAGTGTGTGAGTTAAACAACATACAAGACTCAGATAATCAAGCTGTGACTTCTGTAGCCTGATCAGTGCAGACAGACCCTTTAAATGTACTGGGAACTTAAATAAGTTTTGAGAAAGGCTGAGAGATAAAGCTTTTCTATCTTACTTCCTTCTCTCTTCCTCCCCCCTTCCTCTTCCTGCAAAGCTTAATCATATTTAATCGGTATCAACATTATTCTTGGAGTTCTGTTATTCATGTGACTTTATATATGTGTCCACTACGCTATTTGGGGGGCACACAATCTATTTATCGCTTGAAAAAATCCTTGGGAATACCTGGAATTATTTTCACCCCTGTGATGACAATCTCCCACGTTCCCTACAGACGCTATGGGGTTGACCAACTCCTTGACCTACCGGTGGCATCGTGTCCACATCTCTTTCCTTGCTGCAGTACAATACGTAGCAGTAGTACAGGGGTCAGAAAGATGACATTCTGCTCTGTCCCTTTAAACACCTAGGGACATATTTGTACTCCTGGCTATCATAGCCTGCATGTAAGAATAACATCTGATTTAAAAAAAAAAAAAAAGTTGAAAAAGCAGCAGCCCAATTTCGGTTTGAATTGTAAAGTGAGGCACGTTGAAGCACAACTCAACACCCCTGGAAATGTAGCACATCAGGTTATATATCACAGCTTGTTATTGCAGCTGCTGTGATAGGCATGTATTTATGATGGCAGAGATGCTGACACTATTCTTACCCAGAGAAAAGGGCTCAGCCAACAGTGAGGAAGCCAAGAAACGTAGCACGGTTTTGCCTTCTAGCTGTGGGCCTCTAAAAGTCTGTGGAGTTCTTTTCGGGGGCCAAAGATCACTAAGAAAAACAAACCAATTAAGAGCAAACACAAACATGCTTTGTGACTGTCTGAGCCTCTAGGGAAAACTTTGAGAGGTCTGTAACAAAATTACGTTTCAAACAACTATCTTCATACGCAGACTTGCACTAGCGAGATCCTTAAACTGTTTTCATTGCTATTAACTGAACACCAGAAACATTTGTAAGAGCATATATGCCTAGACAGAGGCATCAAATCTAATTTTCTGGTAAATATCTATCAGTTCTGGTAAAATGTGAAGTAAGTGAGAATTAACTGGTTCACCATATGCCCGTTCCTTTCTTACATGGCATCTTGCCTCTCCTGGTATGATTTCTGCTTTCTGCTGTGTCTGAATTTCCCGTTCCATAGGGCAAGATGCTTTATCTCTCAATGATTTTACTCCACGGCAACGTGCATTTTGTGTTTTAAAGGCAGGGAGCTGAAGAAAAGACAAGAATAGGATGATGGTAGCTGTTACAGAGACTGTAACTGCCAAAAAAAAAAAAAAGATTTGTATTAAACTATTCCTCCACAGCAGAATCCTGAGGGATATGGCCACTGCTGACTGTACAGTTGTTACACAAAACAGTAGGACATAAAAGATATGCATTAATATATAAATCATACACACAACTCCTGGGGATCTCTTCAGAGCAGTCTTATAAAATACCTGGCCGTATGCATATCCCCTAACTTTTCTAGCAACAATTTAAATACATACAAGATGTCAAAGAATCTTGAACAGTCCAAGGAAAAGGAAGGAAAAAAAAGCCTCAAATCCCCCCAAAGTTAATTGAGGCTAGAATCGCAGCAGTTCCATCCACTGCAATTTCACGTTGGTGCACTTCAATTAAGGCATAATAAGAGCGCAAAGTAATTTATACGTATAGATTAGATGTCGTCTGTGAAAAATCACCGATTAACTCAAAGTAGGCTGCTGGAGTACTAGAAGAGCAAATGTTGTAGTACTCAGAATTTCGTTTTTCAGTTAGCACCTTGATACCACAAAAGCAAAGCTGAAATACCTTTATTTAAAGGTATTAGTGGGAAATACTTTATGCGTGTGGCACATGAAGAGACGTGGTATCAGCGCATTGATCTTCAGGCTTCACTAAATAAAGTTTCATTCACCAATAAACTACCAACACAAAAATGCCTGTAGTGTTTCCCATAATGATCTCAAATGTTTATTCGGTTGCTAAAAGGCAACTTTTTTTCCTCTTTTTTTACAATTAGAAAGATTTCCTACTGCAGCCTCAACTAAATGCAGAGCTCTAGCTTTTCCCTAAGATGCTGCATCCTTACCTTCCACTCGCAACACGTACCATATGTATTACCACTACATCATCTGAATATATGCATATACCCATCTACAGACAGACCAGGCTCGTTGCTGCTCCAAATCTAACTAATTCTAATGAAGTCAAGAAAATTGGCCAGTTCAAACCAAGCAAGGGTGTGATTCCAGGCCCTTAATCTTTTGAGATATGTAAAAGCATGACTGTAGTAAGTGCATTCATTGATACCGCATCAACAAAGTGGCTAAACTAAGTTATATTTAATGGACAGCAGGAAATAATTGATGTTTCAGATAATTAAGCATGTTAGATGACTGGGAGCTGAAATAAGAGTCTGGAAATCTTTGAAATGAAAAATGTGTGTACAGATGCCATCCAGCTCCCATTAACTGAGATTGCTCCACATTTAAAGATCTCTGCAACAAATACAGTGAAAGAGAATCAGTGTCCAGCTGAGGTAAATATGCTGTTAAAGGTGCTATCTTTGCATTTTCTGCCCCATATTCAGTTCCCAGCAGGAATCCAGGTATTCAATATTACCTAATTGGAGAGTATCACATAACAGCCTTGGCCAGCACAGCTAGTTTCACCCTATTGCCATAAAAATACAGAAACCAGTTAAAGTAGCAAAGTGAGGAAAATAAAAACAACAAAATTGAAATTATTTCATATTTCTATCATGTATTTTAAAATCTAACACTTTTTTTGAAAGCTACTCTGCAATTATAAAGTAATACTTTGATACAATACAATTACACGGTCTTTGAGTAGGAGGACGCTTTTATGGGGAGCGTAATATTCTTCAGTTACTCACATTTGGATGAAATTAGGTGTCTTGAAGCTTACAACACCCACTTGCAGCCAAATTGAGAGAAGGAACATGAGTCAGAGGTCACAGGGAACACATTCCCAGCCCTGAGCAAGAACTGAATTTATACAAAATGGTCACATCGCAAAAACCATCGCTCAGAAAAGGACAGGAATGTCAAGCACTTCTGTAAGGCAGCTGAGAAACATTATGACTGGCTCAGAGGCATCGGTTTTCTATTTTGCCATCACAATTCTTATAGCTTACTACAAAAGGAGCTAATAATGCACAGTATTCACGCAGTAAGTAAAATGGCGCTAATTTGTTTTTAAAGCTTAACCAAATACTACAGGTTCTAAAGGCACTTTCTTAGCCTCAGATGAGTTGGAAAATCTAATCTGTGCTAATTTTCCCAAAAACAGATGGTGCATGAATTAAACTGTGTAGACCCTTTTAAGCTTCCATTCTCACTAAGTCCCTTTTGGGATAACTAATGTTCATTTCTTAGGGCTCTATTCTCCGGCACTTATTTCTCTTAAATAACTGAAAACAGCCTCCATAATTGGATAGGAAGATACACTCAATGCAAGAAAAGTCACAGAATTTGGGCCTACAAGGCATTATATTATGTATTAAAAGGTTGTCATTAAAGCCAGTATTTTTTGCATGGACGGTACAATGGTATCTGTGTAATTTACTATGGGAAATTGTTTCATTCCAGTCCAAGAAATATCATGACGTATGCAAAATAAATAAAGGCAGGACTATGCCAGTAAACCTCATTCATGCATATCACTTGAAGGCAGGAGATATGAACTCACAGGACTACAGACCAACTCATCTGAAAATTAAGATCACAGACAGTAGGAACCCACATGTGATTTTAGCTGTTGTTTATTATTGTAGATGGCTTAAAACCTCACCACAGACCCGGGTTTATCTATGTTAGAGACTTAAAAAGGGATCTTCTTAGGCTTTGTGCCAGGGAAAGGAATCACCATGTGGAAAAGAGAAGTTGGGAAGGTGAAATAGCATTAAAAGAGAGTTATTAAACTAACATGAGTCACAGTTTCCCAGAAGCCTAAGAGAAGCAGATTTCTGCCCATGCTGTTGCAGTATCATAATCTTTTTTTTGGAAAAAGTTTCACAAAACCTGCAGTAGCCAGTTAGAGGACAACCTGTTCTTCTGGAGCTGCTGCACCTCCTTGCAGAACATCTCCCATCTCTCCCTCCTCTATGTCAGACAGTTCCATATGGCACCTAAACAAGCCGAAGTCCCAAGGTATACTCTGATTTCAGTCATAAGTCCTTAAGGGAGCGGGTTGAAGGAATGACATATAAATGGTCTATTGCTCTCTTCCTTTCTATGACATTTATATGTTGCGTTGAATTACTCTGGAATCAGGATGGTTTACAGTATGTTATGTTTTTATCCTCACCCTGAATAATAAGGTAGTAGTAATACTCAGTTCACAGGAACAAGGAGAAATAGTGCAAGGAAGGGAGTGAAACACCCGAGATAATAGAGGAAAACTGTGGTAGAAGAGGTAATTGAACCCGCCTCTGAATTATGAAGCCAGAAATAGCATCTGGTGGAATTAAGCCCTGAAATAGCTAAAGAAATACTGTGCCACTATATCTTGAAGACTTTTTGCAACCACACGCTCACCTTCAAAATTCCAGTGTGAACGTTCTTTTAACACACCGCGTAACGTAAGCTGGGTGCTAACTGATGAAATAAATTGAGTTTTAATAGACTTTGCTCAACAACACACCCCAAATGACACATCAGTAATTACCATCGGATCTCAAGCAACATCCTGACAAAGTTACTGAATGTAAAGCGCATCTGCTAGATTGCAACGGATTGCATTCTTGGGATGCTCGAGATTTGTCAGGAAAATGTATGTATTTATACTCAACATTAATTCTGCTGACTCTAAGGATTGTTTCAGTTAACAAAGGCATCTCTGACACTGCAATATAGAATCATGTCCCATTTCTGGCAATGTACTGCTAGCAAAATACCAGCTGTTTTCAGTGGAGGATCAGTGTGATACAATGCATTGATGTGCTGGCTTGATTAATCTTTATATGATTTCCCAGCTCCTAACGTAACATGTGCACAACTTTATATTTGTAGCCAACAATATAGAACATCACTTGACAGTTAAACTACTTATGTTCTTGTTCTTTACTCACGAGACTGTTCTTAAAGAAAGAAAGTTCATCTCTTTTAATTTCTTAACTTCTGAAAACAGCAGTGATGGGTTGACTACATGGACTACAGAAAGGAAGAGGGTGGGACAATGACTAACAGTTTCATTTAGTATCAGTTTATCATTGCTGTTTCCCTCCTTTAGCACAAAAGGTACCACATGGCTTTTGCTCTTCAATCATCCATAAGAAACATTCAAAGGAGATGATGAATCATGATTTAAAAATATTGATTTTGAAAGTCTTTTGCTAATTCTCATGGAAAAAACACATTTGATTTAAGAAATAAGCAAAATATGCCCCTAAACATTTAGAACTACTCTCAGTAATTTAAAGGCAGTATATTTCTTTCCAGGGTAGGAACTAGAACATCTACTGTATCCTTCTTTCTTCTCCTCACAATTACAACTCCAAGATTCAAAGACTAGTGAACAGCATTATGGAAGAGTGCTAAAGTGGCTGGGATACTGTGCATCCCTCTGCTGTCAGTAAGTCAATCTCCAGCTATCACAGTCTACACAGGGGTGGATCTGATTTAGTCTTGAATTAATTAATTTTTTTCCAATATTCTGAATATCATTCAATTCTTTAAGTACATATCTTTAAAAAGTTTTCCTCTGTCATTAAACGTCTTAAAAACTGAAACACATATATTGCTGTCTGTTTTATTTCTTTCCAGGGTAGGAACTAGAACATCTACTGTATCCTTCTTTCTTCTCCTCACAATTACAACTCCAAGATTCAAAGACTAGTGAACAGCATTATGGAAGAGTGCTAAAGTGGCTGGGATACTGTGCATCTCTCTGCTGTCAGTAAGACCATCTCCAGCTACCACAGTCTACATAGGGGTGGATCTGATTTAGTCTTGAATTAATTAATTTTTTCCAATATTCTCAATATCATTCAATTCTTTAAATACATATCTTTAAAAAGTTTTCCTCTGTCATTAGTTAAATGTCTTTAAAACTGAAACATATATTGGTGTCTGTTCATTCTAAACCATTTTTAAATACTGCTGTGCACTGCCCCAGCTATTGTTTCACAATACATATACATCATAGTCAACAACATGTTATATCCCACACTAAAAGTAACTGAACACAAATAATGCTGGGCAAGGTATGAGAAATATTTACTTTAATGCATAAATCACTTCCTGATAGCTGTTGGGAACGGGCCATGTAGTAGAGTTTATGCTTCCATCTAGCTTTGTCCTTCTTCCCAGAGCTATGTCAAAACAGATATAGAGCATGGCAAAAAAGGTGCTGCAAATAAAAAAGAGTTGAGTAAAGAATGGTATAGCTGGACAGTCCAAAACTCAGACATAAGAAGAGTAAGATGGTTTGGACCCCTGTGTAGTACAACACATCATTGTTTGTAATTATATGGCCATTATTTTCATTGGTATTTTTGCATTTACAGTGCTCTAGGTGACTTAAAAGCTATTTCTGATAACCTCATAGGTATTGTGCGTTGCAGCTCACTTCACTGAGCAAAGGACAATGTCCATGTCTAGGATCAAAGTACTTGCTTGCTATTGTCGGGGGCCTTCAGGCTTCTTAAATTTTACAAATGTGTAATTTTAATCCCTTATCTTGTTCCATGCACAGGAGGAGTTGTGGAACTAGAAAGTTGGTCTCTGCCTTCAAAATGTAGTGGTGGGTTTAAAAAAAAAAAAGTATCTATCTCAGGATCAGTGAGTTTCATTATTGACAAATAAAGATTGGAGAGTTTTCTGCATATCACAGTATCCATACAGACACCTTTTCCCCACACAGATAGAGCAGGTATAAACCAGTGTACAAAACAGAGAAATAAGGAGGCACAGTTATTATCACATCAATGATAAGAGATCAGATAATAAAGTAACCGATTTGGGATGTAAGAATGAACTTACCCAAGAACTCTATGGAAAAGCTGAAACCTTTCTCCGTCACCACCTCCTATGAGTTTGCTCATGGGAATTTTGCAATACTTTCAAGAACAGATGATTGTTTTTGGAGGCAGTGAAGCCAGTGAACTTAATGAAGATATTTCCATTAATTTCATAGAGTCTGCATTCCTCATTTAAAACAGGGATTGAACATTGGTACATTTCCTGCTGTTTATTGCTATTGCAGCAAAATCTTGCATATATGTTTTAAAATCAAGACCCTGAAGCTATTTATTCCAAAGTGATTAATTGATTGGAGAAGATGCTTATTATAAAATAATGAAAGATTTGCTTCACAGCTCAGCTATTGCACCTATTTACTATTTCCAATAATACAAAGGGCAGAAATGAAAGTAGCAGTTATTTCATCACTAAATTGGTTTCTTTCATCTGTTTTCAAATTAGTAATCAGATTACCTTTTGCCTATACTCTCACCATGGAGGGGTGAACAGAATGAACTTTTCACCCCTCGAGTCTTTTATATTCAAAGCATTTGGTTTCCCACCAGCTAAAGAAAAAATAATTATACAATCTTTGTTCCCACTACAGGTATCTAGCAGGTTTTAAATATAATAAATGCATTCTGGCAAAGTTAATGTACCATAAAATCAAGCAGACTGTATCACTCTTTGATACATATACCTGGTAAGCCATCACTGAAAATAACAGTAATTTATGCTAACAGATTATTCATCCATAGCAAACCCACCCTCTCTGTCAGGAAAGGTGTTTTAAGATGCAAAAACATAATCCCCTCTTCCTATATGTTTTCTCTGAGTACATTATTTACCCAGGATGCAGAGTCTGGTTTAAGTCCCACTTTTAGTCAATTTTATAGCATGACTGAAACACTGGAAGTCAAGTGACTCAACACAAGGTCACACAATGAATCTGTGCCTCCCTGCAAACCGGAGCTTGGATGCAGCCAACACCTGCTCCTTTGCCCTACACATCATCCTGCTCCTCTTCTAAAAGCATTCGCCTCAAAAATTAGGCATTAAGGGCAGGTGAAGTGTTGTTCAGGAGGACCAGCTAGCTCTTGTGATTGGGATACAGGGCAAACTGTGCTTGTAAAACCAACCTCAAGGGTTGCTGGCTCCTTCTTCGTCGTCACAATCCTACTTATCTTTCATGCGACAAAACAGCGCAGATGCCAAGGTCATAAAAAGTATTATATGGTTCTGCCTACTGTCTCTTCAAGGTGGGTTGGCAAGGCGAAGGGCTACAGACAGAAAAATGGAGTAATAAAGTTTAAGTAGTGGGCAATAATATCCATCTGCAGTGCTGCAATGCCGATTAAGAGATGGAAAAAAACTCCCTACGGCTCTAATTGGATTTTCTTGTGTTGTGTAGAACCCTTTGGGACCCTACGCTGATAACGCCTCCTCGTGCTGCCTGTTCGTCCTACACACGTGACTCCATACTATGGACTCATCTGTAAAACATACAAACTCTTATGGTGCTGTGGAGCTGTTGCAATACCCTTTAGAGACCACTGTATATTACTTAGACAACCCCAATCTAATCAATTAGTATGATGCAACACAACACTAATGGCCATCTAATTTAAACTGTAATATGAGCAACAGAAGAATCAGAGTTGCATAACTCTATGTATGGTTACCTAACACATAAAATCCTCTTAGACCTTACAGATTGCTAAGCATGGAAGTAAGCAAATCTGAGGAAAAAGTACAGAACACATGCTAAAAACTAAGTCTTGAAAAATAATATTTGTCTGAAAAAACAAAAAGCTATAGCATTTGAACTGCATTCCCTTTCGCTGAACGGAATCTGTTTTAATTTACTAAGCCTTGTACTCTAAATAAAATTGCAAAAGCAAAATGAAGACCACTCCTGAGTCAGCAGACAGCCTTCACAAGTGTTTCCTTTTCTTCTCACAGATTTCCTAAACTACAGACCAAAGAGATGTACTATTCCTGTCCACTGCTAATTTCCAACCCACTAAACAGGAAAGAAAGCTGAAACCATTTCATTAAATGGAAAGAATACCACAACTATTTACTGGGAAGAAAAGCCCAAAACAAATGAAATATTAGAAGACTGGGAAAGTATTTATGCTTTTGTTAGAAACAGAAGGAAGCTGGGAGGATAAAGTAACAAACCTCTCACTCTCCCAATAATTAGTGTCAAGAGTCAGGAAGGGGAAATCAAGAAGCTGGGAACAGAGAGGTACGTCTGTGATTCATCAACACAGAGCTGACAGTTGTATTTGTTTGAGATTATTGAATGCCATTTATCTAATGTTGTTCCTTGCTTATGACTGCCTGCTTCTTTCATTCAGATGCTTATAGCTTCCTACACGAGCTGAAGATATCAAGGGTTCACACGCACTGAGCTGTTGATATCTAGTGGTTTGGGAAGCATGCCTGTGGCACAGGCAGCATCACAAAAAAAGGGGTTAGCACCTCATTCAAAACCCTGTCAAATTACAGGGAAGAAGGAAGACGACCAGTGAAATTAACCAGTGACACTAGAGAAGGAAAGGGATTGTGAATACAGCAGCAATAAAATAGAGGCAGAGAGTATAAAAACACTGTGAAGAAAAATAAGCTTCAGAAAAAAGATGCAGACTGCTAAACCTGGGGAGAAATGGGAGAAGATAGGACAATGGTGTTAGAGATTTTTCCACTTTCACCCCAGTTTAGCCCATCAGAGGTTTGCATCCCCATACAGCCGCCAGAAGCGATGCTTCTGCAAATGCAGCTCAGCACTTGTTCAGCAGTTGAAAGGTACTAAACAACCCGGGTGTCACAGTGTGTCTTTCTTATCAGGAATACAAAGGAAAAACAAATGGGAGTAAGCTCACAAAAGAGAAACAAAAATGATAAGATGCTGAAGGGGGAAGCGTCTGGAAAAGATTAAAAAGTGTGTAAACAACACAAGGTAAAATGAATATAGTTTGGTCAAAAAACACCCTGGGGATGACAGGTACATCACAGGATGAATTATTCAGGTTGCCACATAAGGTTATCACTAGACACAATAGCACCAAAATCAGAACAGGAAACAAATATACATCTTGGTTATAAGAACTGCTGAAAACAAGGGAAAGTTTCCCAAGAGAAATGATGGCATACCTCATTCATCTGAACTTTTAAAACTAAGGGGCATAAAGCACCAGAAACTTTTGCATTGGTGGAAAACAGAGCTTTCCCCAGTCTAATTTCTCTTGCTTCTGTGTTTCTGCAGCTTTGCTGATAGCATGATTGATAAATGATCCTTACATGATTTTACCATCCTGGTGCTCCTGCTTTCCAGTAATGAGAAGACTTTCCTTAAAAGGGCAGCATATGGGAGGCTTTCTCTGCTTTATAAATTTTATCCTTGAAGCAGGCTAGCTGCCAATTACTGCAGAAGGTTAGAGAACCTGGAATGTGAGTGCACAATATGCTTCACATCTTCTGTATCGCTCTCTAGAAAAAGGCATTTTTTCTGAAGGATGTTGGTGTGATTTCAATAAGGCCTCGGAAGCAAGTGTCAGGCTTTTCTGAAGAATTTTGCCTTTTCTGTCATGAACCGCCAGCTGGGAAACCTCCCCTTCATGCCTCCTTTTATTTTCAGAGACAACAAAATTAACTCAACCCATTACGTAACCAGACCAAGTCACCAGATTTTACCCTGATTAGTAGCTCTTGTCCATTCCTACTGACATTTCCGTATCTGCTCTGCTTCATTCACTGAAAGCAAAATAACAGACATCTTGGGCTCTCCAGGGGTCTTACAACCATTAGAGAAGGGCTCAGCCATGCAATTTTTTCCCCAAACCAGGAGAGGAAATGGTTTCCAACCTTTTCAGAAAGCACGCAAACATCCCAGCATGACAAGCAGCTTCAGGTTGAAGCAGTATCTGAACTGATTGATTTTTCTTTTTTTCTATGCAAATTTTGATGCATTATGTACCTTGGCAGCATCTTTTGAAAGTGGCTACAGAAGCAGATGAAGCATTTGTGCTGTTTACCAGTTAGAATTTGGCAAATAACTCCTCTTTGGCATTTAGGATTAAAAATACACCAGTTAGAATTTGGCAAATAACTCCTCTTTGCAGGCATTTAGGATTAAAAAGACATTATTAGAAAATGCCTATAATAAAACTTTTCTTTTTTTTTTGTTGTTGTTAGATGGTGAGATCAAACCCATGACAGATTAAAACTGTGCTCATGATAGTTATGCTTATAATGCTATGAAAACCAGCTGTATTTGTCATACAATTGAATAGTTCTGCAGTCAGTTAAAGAGCTCTAGAAAACGAAAAACCAGAGGGAAAAAGGGCAGTTTTTCAGCACCTGCTATTCAACCCCCGGTTGCCACGTTCATCAATCCTGTGCAGCCATGAATGCCTGCGAGCATACTTCACCACAACTGACACCTGCACACACACACACACACACATCAGCGCTGCTATTAGAGCCTGAAAAGAGCATTTTATGGAAGCTCAAGGGGATAAACTCTAAAACCCGCCTGCACTTTACCGCTGTGGTTGTTAACCTGGGCGAGTGTCGCTGCGGAAACATCTGTTGGTGCGGGTGGAGGAGCACATTTCAGAAGGAAACACGGGTGAAAATTTAGTTTCCAGCACACAGCGACTGAATATAAAGCTGTTGGAGCAGGTGCGAGGGTCAGAGGAACAAACTGGTGTCACTCTGTAATGCACTAAATCTTCATCAGCCGAGACCAAGGGGTTCAATATTTGAAACTGGCTTGCAGACAACTTAGTCTCCAGTCCAAAGGGCTGAACGCTCCTCAGCGCTTTGGCAGCTTCCTCTGGCAAGTCCTTGTCAATGAAATGCACTGCTGCAGGTTGGAAATAGGTGTCCTTTGAAACTGGCTCCGGTACTTCACCGAAGTCAAAGTAAATTGGATCAGGATCCTGGGAAGAGTATTTTGGACTGTGTGCTTGACACTGTCAAAACACTCTTAAGTTTCCCATTTGCGAAAATGAGGAAGACATTTAGAGATGTGAAGTGGAAAGCTTTTTCCAACTTAGGAGGACTTCTATATTTAGCCTGTGTAAGTGCAGAATAAAATCCAGAGGCAAAAGTGTGCTATTTGAGTGGCACACGGGCAGGGAGATAGCTGAGCTCGAGACAAACCCTGGCTGCTTCTGCTCAAACGGTGCTGCCAGCCCCGTCGAGGGCTCCAATTTAACACATATCTGCTAAATAGCTTCGAGATGATGCCTGTTCACAGGGCTGCGCTTCCACTTTGTTTAAAAACCTGAGGCAACTGAGAATTCAGCGTTTAGTTCCTCAGTCCTGCTTCTGCCAGTAGTTTGAGCACCCAAAGTACTTAGATGTAAGTGCTTTGCCCAATCAGGGGCTAAATGTTGAAAGTGATTAAAACCCCCTTGTAGTCTGAAGGAGAAGTCATTACAGTGCTCTTGCATAAATTTAGATTAAATACATCTCAAAGAAAAACGCAGGAGCTTTGGAGCCAATTTGTAAAAAAACTAAGTGGCGGTACAATTAGTGAATCATGTAAATCTAAACATCGCTATTTTTGTTTTTATAAGCATAATGAAACAAACCTTAGATCTAACCCCAGGCTAATTGTATTTGGAAACGGGTTAGATGGCAGAAGCAAAGTGAAATGCTTCGTGGCTGTGTTTTGAAACTCAGGGCTTTCCTCAGAGGAAAACCAAGAGCTGCTGGAGCTGAGAACCGAGCGGGGCATGCGTTGGGGCGACTGTTTTCTCTCTTTGCACTCTCAACACAGGCTACTTTCTTTGCCACAAATAACTCAAAGGTTACGAAACGCACTCTTAAACAAAGCCACAATACACGAGGCATGCTTATTCATTATTGCAAATGAGAAAATGAAGAGTTCTGAAAAGGTAAGTCTTTATCACTGGATCAAGCATAATAATATGAATAATTTTCAACATACCCTTCCTGCTGGCCTTTTCCCAGCTAACACATTTAAATCTGTCCTTAATGAACCCCTACAGACTAGGAAATGATGTCCAGAGGCAGGTAATCCAAAAGGATTCTGTGGAGCCATCTGCAATAAATCTGTTTGAAGTTTAGTTAATCTGCATTTTAATAGTTCACCAGCCAGGAAATTCAAGATTTGGAAAGCTGGAGGTTGGTAATACACTAAGCTCTATCAGATGAAAGTCTATAAGAAGTAAAACTCAGAACTCTTACTTGCTATCAAGCTTTCGATGGCCTTCACCTGAAGAGATGCTGCAGAACTTGGATAGCTGGGCACCCACAGAGCCCGATCAGGGCGACTGAATTCTTTTTGTGCTAGAAGTAACAGTTCACCATTTGAGGCCTTCATCTGCATGACCATCAGCTCCCATTTACTAGCCCTCCAAATAAATCTATAGAAGAAATTGGTTGAGCTTTGTTGGCTCTGTAAGACAATCATTTGTCATTCAAGATGGAGAGGCACTTTCTGTGTCTGCCTGGCAGCAAGACATCTGCCAGGCTGCTAGGCAGCTCCAAAAAGGCATTGCTCCTGGAGGTTATAGATTGTTAATCCAGTTTCTGAACAGTTTGTTTTTTTTTTTTTTGGAAAAAGGTAAGCTATTTTGTGGTAGAAGTAGGCTGGTATTTGATAGTTTTCATACATGAAACATCAGAAAAGTCAAGGTTTGACAAAGCCTGCCTTCATAATGACACTGCACATCTGTAAAGTACCAAAGACACACCAAGAACCTCTTTGATAATCATATAGACAAGTAATGATGCCCAAACCAAGGTTTTGGTATGTGGATAGTTCCTTTTACCTCCTTGCTTTCATGCTTAAGTAATCCTTTAGAGAAGGACTATTAAGATCTCTTCTGAAGAATCCTGTGTAGACTTCAGTGTTTGGACACAATTAGATGAAGGTCAAAAATCTTACCAGAGGTATTTCCAGGCTGTTTCATAGTTCTAGTTATAATCATAATCATAATTATAATCATAATTTCTCCCCTGTGTCATAACCTGTTTGTTCCTCTTGGACTTCAGTCCTAGGTGAACACCTGCCTTGTTTTGCAACGGACTCAAAAACATGGTCCATATTTTTGTGCAGATCAAATTCAGTCTTCGTGTGATTAAGCAACAATTCCTTGGGTTGCAGGCTTTTACAGCAACTCTGAACCTGTCACATAACTTGACCCTACAAGGAGCTTCAACAATACAATGCAAGAAAACAACAGAAGGTACTGATCCCCTTACTGTAATGCCAGAAAAAACACCCCAAAGAGGAGGCCAATGAATATTTCTGAGTTTGAAACTTGCTTTTATCAATAGACAAACTAGGGCTAAATTCCTACCTAGCGTTAACAAGTGTGAGCTCTCTGCCTGCCTACACGTGGACTGATTTTGGGTTTTCCTCTTATATATGACTGAGAAATAAGTAGCTATTCGAGAGCACTGCTTGAGTACCTCAGGATACAAAGCATCTCTGCAGCAGTAGGTGGCAAACCTCTCTTGGTTTCTCAGCGGCATCCTTTCCTCTTAGCTTGAGACAGATCATAGCTCCAAGCCTCGTTTTTCCCCACATAAGACATGAGGATTACAATTGTCTCTTCTGAGGATTATTTTGATGTCTATTGGTATAAAACGATATACATATCATTTATTAATAATATGGGTTTGTAAAAATCTTTGACATTGTTGTAAGACACTTATATCAAGGTCCTTTCAAAGGAAAAAGACAAACCTTAAAACCCCAAATGTTCTAAAATGACAGTAACAAGGGATAATACAGACAACTCAATCAGACGTTGCCTTTAAGAGACATTTCAGGTTATAATAAATAAAAGCCTTGTTATTAGCATGGCTATCCTGGGGCCTTCTGTAAATCCACACCTGATAGCTGCACAGTCAGTCATTAGCAGACTGCCGATGAATGACTCATTACCTCTCCAACAGTTATTTATGAAGCTAGATTTTAATTTTTCAGTATTCTATTAACCCAAAGATAAATACCGCTTCAGTCTCATCGATGCATGATCTCTGCCTGCTTGTCAGCTGCTCTTGTAACATTTCTTATTTGCTCACCAGAGCAGCAGAGTGAGTGTGACAGCAGAGAGATGACATTTTGAAAAGAGTATCACTATATAGCATCTGTTCTGAACTGTCTGGTTTTTAAACTACCTTGTAAATGGCAGGTTATTTTTTCGCATATCAAATATTGTCGTGTCACATTTTCACAATATCAGAAACCGCCTACTCTGTCAATTACTGCATAATTAAAAGGATGGACGAAATCAAATTAAAATTTCCCTGATTTTAGAGATTAACTGGGCAGGTACATCTTTTTCATCATGAGAGTAGAGTTGGAAAAACACAGACTTAAAGCCTGAGCTGTAGGATTTCCTTCTTCTTGCACAGACAGATAATATTCATTTCTTATGAAAAAGAATGACAGCCTCATTTAAATTCATTCTGTAGGTGTTCCACACATGGAAAGGAAGTTATTGTCACTAAAGACAAACTCAAAGGCCATATTTTGGCTACCATATACTAGCCAATGAAATACTGTTGATTTAGATTTGCGCTCCATTTCCACAGCTGTGTAAAATTTGAAAAAAATAAAATCAGATCCTGTCTTATTTTCCACTGTGAAAATACAATAAAGAGATCTGAGGTGTCCTAAATGGATAGCTCCATCACCAGGCACTTCCTGCAAGGCCAGCTAGCTACCTGATGCCCTCCTCTTGGCAACTTGAGATGCTCAAGGGGCAGAGCTGGCATCGCTCCATGGCTCCTGCCATCCCAGTGGTCCATGGGAAGGGGCTGATTTGCACCACAGATTCCTTATGGGAACACACGTTGGGTATTTGAGTCCAGGTACACATATATTTGTCACTTTTTAAAACAAGGCTGGTGTTTGCAGATGTGTATCACAGCTGCAGTTGAATTGCTGAAGGAAATTTGCAGTGGTCAGAACAAGTATTTCAAATACCACGGTGGAACTGTTCTGAATCTTATATAAAGTGACCACGGCAACGTGTCATTTAATTAACTCTACCTACATCAAGCTCTGAAAGCATAATCTTTTTCTTTTCTCTTCTTCCAAAACTAGCTTCAGTTTTAAGCTTATCTTTACTTCACAATAGTTTTATGCTTATCACATTCAGGTTTTTGTTTTTTAAAAAAAAGTTTTTTGATACAAAACCAACGTAGTGTTTCATTAAAGAAATGTAAATAGGCTCTGTAGACAATTTTGTTCATCTGAGTTGGTTCAGACCTTGCTGTAATCTAAATAACCTGATTTAGCTGTGAAAGATGGAAATGAGGGTGCTGAATATAAAAGAGAAAGCATTATAAGAAGGTTTTATTCTAATTCTGATTCAACAGCAACTGTGTAGCTCTTGGTATTTTTGGAAAAGCCATAGACGGCTAATCTTAGACTTGATGAATGGAGGTTACAGTGCTTTTAGGAGGGAAATAACAGAAGAACAGAGTATTGAATCAAATGAACAGGCACATCCTCATGAATAAGCCTGACAAGAGACATCTGGATCAAGCATATAGGAAAGCTACTTCTCAGTACCTCGATACCTATCTATCTGCTTCATTTGTTTTCAGGTCAAAAAAACCAATTAAAAGTAAAATGTGCACAAATTACATGTCAGAAACAAGGGATTTAGAATGTAATTCTAAGAAACAAGATTTAGAATGTACCCATTCCTTTTCATTGTCCAACATGATGGCAACCAGAAGAGCCAAAGCAAGAGGACTCCACCAGTGCTGCTCTCTGACCTGAGGTGAGCAACACCTAGAAATGTGTCCAGATTCACAAAATCTGCTGCTGACATTTTCTGTGAGTCACAGAAGAAAGTGCATCTTTGCATAGCGAGGTATTTAAAGGCCATATACAACGTCCTTCAAACTCTTCACATAAAAGAGATTCATATTCAAGCAATCCTTACAGCAGTGATGAGAGATGAGGTACTTTCAGATATTTTGAAATCTCTCTGTAAATGCCTCTTCTGACCAAGTCAGTAAGAAATCAGTCTCTACAATTCAGGTAACACGCACCAGTGTAAGACAGACTCATGCACGTGAGAAGAAAAGGAAATGCTAATTTGAGAAGCAAAACACAATGCAATAAAATGAGAATTGCACGTCTAATATTTGTGCAGAGTGGCTAACATAAAATTGTGAAGTTGGCATCTTATCAAACTTGCCCATAGGTAGACAAAACATGTCTCTATATATGTGTATAGTAATTTAATTTTAAAGGGAATGCAAGTGAT
The DNA here is from genome assembly GCF_001431845.1 of Calidris pugnax. Taxonomy (NCBI): domain Eukaryota; kingdom Metazoa; phylum Chordata; class Aves; order Charadriiformes; family Scolopacidae; genus Calidris; species Calidris pugnax. The sequence continues at coordinate 3,525,664 of NW_015090811.1, read as the reverse complement.
ACAATAATTTAACTCATATGGACACGTACCTACTTCTTTCCCCGTCTTAAAATGTAAGAGAAACTAAGACAAAATTTCCTAGTATTTAAACATGTTAAAAATTAAGGTTTATGTCATTCCATAATTTAATTGCAAAACTGAGTTACAATACCCCAGTTGGCGGTGTTACACCTTTTCACCCTGACTCTGTCCCCAGTGTTGTTATGTTCCCATTTATTGAACCCCCTGGATATTGATGTCATAGTTGGAAATTGGCTTCCCTCCCAACCTAATAACTTGTAGACTCTCTGTAAAACAAATGTAATATTAAAATTCAGACAAGTGACCTAAAAATGGCCCTTGAGGGCAGGCCTGCAATTTCCTGAATCACACTTTCCTTATTCCCTCATTTGTTAAGTTTCACAACATCAATTTTTATACTGTTGCTGTTTTATTCTGTCCAAATGATTGCTGAATACTAATGAGCTGTCTCTCTTTGACAAATGAGTTATTGTTTGATATATTACATTAGGGATGTAGAGACTAAACTACTTACAGATACTAGACATTTATAGAAAATACATTTACATAATAGTATACTATTAGTGTAATGAGGTCCCATATCTGGATATAAATAGGGGTTTCAATAAATACAAGTTTTGGCAGTATACAGTAGGAATATTTTGTATATTAAATGTAGGAAAACCATGGAAAATCACTTTCTTTGCAAATACTTTTTCATTTTGATGTTTTATCCTACACTAGCCAGCTGTGCAAATGCAGTGGATATTACAAGTAAGGTAATAGCTGTATGCTTTAGCATGGTTCACCACTACAGTTACATAGTTTTGCTTTATAATGTAAAGATATAGTATAAGGGTCTGAGACCAAATGTATTCAAATTATTTACCAGTGCTGTATTTCATTTGTACACTCTTAACCAACTTCTAAAGGAAAACAGAAGGAACCTGTTAAAAAAATCTTGAGTGGACTAACCTTATTTATATAATGCTGTACAGAGCACCTGCTCTGTACTGGAACTTCTGCACTGCTTGTTATTAATTGTTTTTTCAAAAAAATTAACTAAAGAAATTCTGTGCAGAATTGCCTTCTTTATTATCTGTCAGAGGCTGGATACTCTCAGAGCACATAAAGGGAATCACTGATCCTCCTCGAAGACTAACTCATCTTCTTAAGTTGTGACTACATTTTCTTTTGGCAAATAAAGTAATTTCTCTTGTTTCACGGCTAGATTTTTTTTTTTTCAATTGATATGCCTAGAATATTTTACATTCCCACTGATTAAAGAATTCTAACTACAAGCCCTTTCTTTACTCAAAGGACCTTTTTCCTACAGTTTATTCTGACCACATACAAGAGAACCACAGATCTGGGCTATCAGAGATTGCTGTAACAGAGCTTGTAACAGAGCTCCCTCTTCAACCCCAGCAGAAGACTGAGATCCTAAAAATGCACTAGGCTGTCTTTTCTTTGATTTTTGAGGCTTTTTGCTCTTACATTGAGGCATCAATATTTTCCTTTTGTTCAGTATTGCTTGCTGTAGGTGGTTTGGTTTTCCTTTCATAAGCTACTTCTGAACAAAATCTATCTTTGCTTGGATTCACTTTACTAATGTTAGCTGGCATTTCTATTTGAACCTCTCAGCTAAATAAATTTATTTCTATTTTGTGGTCTATGGAGAACAAGGCACCTTCTGGAAGGCTGAATGGAGCTTTCTGTGTGCACAGTATATATTTTTCCCTGGTTCACATCATAGGCTATAAAACAAAAAAAAAAAAAAAAAAAAAAAAAAAGGGAAGGATCTTTGATTTTTCAAATCTTTCGGATTAAAATGAGAGGGAAGGAGGCAGATGTGATACTCCCCTGTTTAACTCATGTATTTGTAGTCATTGGGATTTATTTACAGGATTTATTTTTCAGAATTTCTATATTATCAGTGGCTAGACACACAATGTGAAAACTAGCTTCTCTGGAAATTCATTTATACATTTTATTACTGTTTAATTACATCTTCTCTTTATTCCTTTTTATATTTTATGCATAGTCATTAAGCTAGGGGAACAGTTCAATTCAGTAATGCAAATCTTTTTCTTATTTTTGACACTAGCCTTTAAGAAAATGCTGAACTTGAGAGATTTTTCTTTACGTTTCTTCCACGCAGTTGAGTCAAGGAACACTACAGATGTTGAATTAACCAGTCAGCAGTGTTACAGTGCTCATTGGGACCTAAATATTTGGATTAAAAATTTTACAGAGCAGTAAAGATCAGGATAGTTCATGAAATACTCTGATCATCAGCACAGTCAGCGACACTTCTAAGAACACGATACTGCTGTCCTTCAAGTTCTGGGCCAACTCAGCAACGAATGGATGCATTTAAATATGAGTACATTTATAATTTATAATAGATGTATAAATAAATCTCCCAAAGAACCAATTAAACCAAACACCTAGGAGACATGATCCTTCACTTAAAAGCCAAAGTTTCTTTGGCTAGTGTATTTACTTTGAAGTGATTGCTCTCTTTTATGTCAGTTTTATTTCATTTGTTATAATTAAGTACTATCCCCCAACAGAGTTCACTAATAGCAATTAGCACAGATATTATCTACCATTTACTGTATACAAGCAGATTTACCTGATTGAATGAGCAAATTCACAGACGCAGAAATAAAGAGGGAAAAAATTCATCCAGACACATACATTCAAAATTCTGCACCTCAGCAACTAAATAAGAACTCTGTAAAACTATATTTTGATTCCTTCCCAATTCTCTTGTCAAATGTTGTCCTGATCCCAAGCTCTCATTTATCAAGTCCCTCACTGGTCGCATTTATTTCCTTTTGCTATTTCCTCTTTGTCATTGCTCTTCTCATTCAATATTTTCATTAAATCTCATTAAGAAATATTCACCTAGAAAGCCCATTTGTGAAAGTAATACATACTTTATGCCCAAACCTCTATGAAACATGAATATTACCTGGCTTCTGCACTGGTTTCTCAAAAATAGAAAACAATCCCCAGATCATGATCATTCTTAAGAAATTTCCTTTCCATATAGAATGGCCAAGATATTGGCAAAGGATGGTAAGGTTCACAACTACACCTTTGACTCTCCTAGTGAATACAGCACTAACAATAAAACACAACACACTATACTGTAAATTAGGCAAAGTGCAAACACTGCTACAAAGCATGCAGCATGTCTGGGTAGTTAAAACAAGAATAATTACGATTACTGTGAGCTTTCAAGATGTTGCTACCAGCAAGGAAACATTATCTGTCTCATTTGTTTCTATTCTTATTTTGACCACACAATATTTTTAATTAAGTATCCTGTAACAATTGTATTTTATGAACACCATTTATTAAAGGCATTGCTACTTTCTCATTTATTCTGTAAAGGTTATTAAGTTAATGCAACTGTCACTTACAAATTATGTGGAAATAAGCCCAAGGAGTATTATAACTAAAATCAAACAGAAATTGGAGATTGATATACTATGTATGAATTAATGCTGGATGAATGAGTCATTTATTGAATGCAATTAAGAGGCTTGTGGATTGTTGGGTTTGGTTTTTTTAAGTCGTTTCTAAAACCTTAACTTAAACTACTGAAACTCAAATAATAATTTTTTTTTTTCAGAGCAGAACACATCACGAAGCCAACACATATGATTCTGGACTTGCAGATACAATGTAATTTACTGCAAGTACCCAAAGAGTGATGAACACCAATCTCTAAAACCTGCTACATCCCACAGAGATGGGACCACCCAGGTCATGGCATGCGCAGTATAGAGATACTACCTTCATTTCCACCTGCCTTCTTCTAGATTTAAAATACTTTCTTGCATTTATCTCCACTTTTAATACAGTTATACAACAAGGAGAAAAATGTGCGTCTATACCATGCTTCAGCTTTTACTTTGGAAGTGTTTGAAAATTGTTTTTCCATGTCTCTCAGGCAAAACATATTAAAGACAACAGGATGATGATGATAATTATAAAAACCTCCTTAGATTCCAAATATTTGATCACTGGATCCCAAGGAAATCTACGTCCAAACTTATTGTCACAAAAATAAAATACCATTCCACTGGAAATATCAAAACCACCCAAACTGATGTTGTAAATGATAGCTAAAAGCTATATAACTAATACCTGTGGACAGTATACTCAGGAAGTGCCAACTGAGGAAACTCTTCTCTTCTGTCTCTGCTTCAGAAGTACTACCACAACCTGCAGGAGTTGTGAAACCTGCTTTTCTATGACCTTTGCTCTCTCCTAAGGGGGTTGAATTCACATGGTAATTTTTCCTTCAGTCAGAGCATTAAGCTGTATCTTCCTCTTCTATCTGGCTTCTCATCCTCATCAAGCATGTAGGTACCTAACACATTTTTTCTGGTTGTATTTGGCCAACAGATTAATGAGCTACCAGCATAGGAAACCAGACAGGAGGTAGTACAATAGAAACAGGAGACAGCATTATCACCTAAGCTTTGTTTCGTTAGCCACCCAGACTAAAAGTTTCCATTGATACAATTTTCAACTCAAGCTTGGAAAAAATCAAAACTCTAATACTTCAGTTATAAATATAAAAAAATAATCTTTTTTTTTCGGAAAAAATCAAAACTCTAATACTTCAGTTACAAATATAAAAAAATAATCTTTTATTCCCCCTGTTTTGCTTGTAACACTTGGCTAAAAAAATAAAGCACAATAGTAGCACTAAACAAGTGAAAAACAAAACAACCTGGACAAAACAGAGTCTTTTTCAACAAACTGGGCTGACAATAGTAGCACTAAACAAGTGAAAAACAACAAAACAACCTGGACAAAACAGAGTCTCTTTCAACAAATTGGGCTAGAACCTGAATTATTGTTTCTTAGATTACAATAAATGACATCACCATCGGCATTAATAACGATATCAATGATAGAGAGAGCACTCACCATGAATATTTTCCATCATAACACTACCATCTCAAAAGATCTCATTTAATAACATGTATGATAGAAGGCTGCTTAAAGCATATTGTTTCTTGTCTGACGCCGTTCTGATGATGTATTACATCAACTAAGCAATGAGGCTGCAGTGATATATTACTACAGTATGTTGTAAGAGTGCCCCTTTATGATAGATGATTATTTGACACATCACGAGAGCACTTTTGGAAGTATGGAGTCTGGGACAAAGATCTGTTTGGTAAGGTTTGAACTTTGTGTAAGCATAGATTTTGCCAAGAAATGATTTGAGACACAGGTCCAGAAAACAGACTACTACAAGCCAACATTTCATGTTACCAGGGTCCAGCAAGAGAAAGCTCTCCATTCAAAAGTACATCCCATTTAAATAGCCATTATCTCAGAGGAGCAGAGCAAAGAGCCATTATATTATGGGGCTGAGCCCAACTGTCTTCAAATAGTAGAAGGTGTTTAAGATGCAGCTGTAATGAGGGACTTGAGAAGAAATGACATGGTGCAAACAGGGAACTGACATTGTGACAGGTGGATTAATGGGAATGAGACGTAACAGAGGTGACAGGGGAGGACAACGTGATCAAGATGTTTCTACAGTCTTCATTACTTTGGTTACTGAATAATGCACCCACCTGGAACTGGTATAACAAGGTGCAATCATTCCAAAGGGAAAACAAGTGAAATAGTATAGATTCTGTAGAGATACTAAAAACACGGACAAACATTCAAGCGTTCAAGAACACGGGAGGAAAATAATGGGTATGTTTTTTGCTGCTAGAGACTGATTTTACACATTGAAAAAGCAGCACAAGCAGATGAACTCTAAAAGAGCGAAAGGTCCCATCCCTGCATAAAATGCCTTCAGTAATTAGGCACAAGGGATTGATACGGCACAAAACATGATGTGCGTGGAATATTTTCTAACTCACTTCTCCTAAATGTGAAGAAAGCTCACATTTGTGTCTAAATGAGCAAATTCCAGGTTTCTTAAAGTCCTATTAGAATCATAGACTTGTCTAGGTTGGAATCATCTTAAGATCATCTTTATTAGAATCATAGAATTGTCTAGGTTGGAATCATCTTAGATCATCTTAAGATCATCTAGGCCAAGCATCAACCTAACTCTGAAAAAAACCAAAAAAACCCCTATCTCTAAACCACGTTACTGACCACTATGTCAACCTGTCTTTTAAATACCTCCAGGGATGCTGCCTCAACCATGCCCATTCCAAAGCTTAATAACCCTTTCATTTTAAAATTTTTTCCTAATGTCCAATCTGAACCTCCCCTGGAGCAACTTGAGCCCATTTCCTCTTGTCCCATCGCCTGTGACTTGGGAGGAAAGACCAACCCCCACCTCTCTACACCCTCCTTTCAGGGAGTTGTAGAGAGCCAGAAGGTCTCCCCTTAGTCTCAGTAGTCTGTCTCAAACAAATGGAAGCAAGGAAGTTCAGTAGGAACACATCAGATATAATTCAAGACTTACTGACAAGCTTTGATTTCAGTTTTGTCAACAAATCCGGGGGAAGAGACATAGAGCCATTTACTCTTCTTGTGAACATAGTGAAAGGACCTCAAAAAGCCTTAGCTGTTCCTCAGTTCTGCATCCTAAGCAGACTATGGGGTGCACAGAAGACTTCTATATCTGAATTTATAAATGGCGCAGGTCTCTATAAACACTGGCCCTGTTTTTACAGATTAATAGGTAATTCTTCTCCTGCTGCTATCTGTTTTTATTGAAAACAAACATACACACACAGAGCTTTCACACGGTTTGATGGTCTTCAATTAGCTTTCATCTCTGTTTAGTCACTTGGCTTCAATCATGAAGCTGACTCTCATGTGAGGCACAAACCCACCACCCTCCCACAGGGATGCTTGGCAGCAGACAGCGGGAAGCTGGAACTCTTGATTCCATGTTAGCACCAGTTTAGCATCCCAAGAAGCTTCCCAGGGGTTGGTACGGTGGGGAATTCCTGCTGAGGATTCAATTAGCACTAGGCAAAAGTGCCAGGGGGTAACACATCAGCCCGTGTCCTGCACGCACGGCCTCAAAGCTCAGGTTTGGACCATTAAATTTGTGATTACTGCTCACTGTGCCCCTTGTAAAGGGCAAGTGTTCAGGGGAACGGATACACGTTCTGCTCAGCTGGGAGCAGGGTCAGCAGCACACCTGGCAGATATTTTAGGAATTCAGCAGCAAAATAATAACTGAAAGCTGAAAACGTATTTCAAAATGAAACTGGATAATCTATTTCATTTATTTTCATAAACCTAATTTTTCAAAAGTTGCACTTGCCTTGAATCTTTTGATTTGCCTTTGTCCACCATTGGAGGAGTTTTGTTAGATTTTTGAAGTTAATGACAATTTAATTAGTAACTTTGAGTGGAGACCCCTAAACACATATGGAATATCGAGTCAAGTATTCAAAAGTTGAAACAGATTAACATAACGAACAGTTCTTAAATGCGACCTGAAATATCTGGGTGTCTACTCTGGCAACATGCTTCATTCTAGTTCTTGAAATACAAGAGTGACATTTCCAACTGGAAGCTGACATGAGTTAGTATTTGTCCTCCTTTCTATGAAGTATTTTTTCCTAACTAGAAGATGCTGTCCATGTGCCTTCTATGTGGACCCTGCAGGCAGAGCAAAGAATCAAAACAGTCGAGTACAGGATGAATTCAGCAGACTTTTCGTGCAAGTATCATTTGGGACATGATGATATAAAATAATAAACATGTTCACTGTCACTGGCATAATTCAAAAAGCACTGGAAAATAAACTGCAATCGAAATTCAGGTTGCAAGAGGATGCATGTGCATTTGTAACATTTAAGGGAGCTGGAAATATAGTGGAATTAAAATAGCTCATGACAATCTAATCTCTGCAGTGATGAACGTGTAGCACTTAGAGCACGATGTTCTGCAGCACAGAATAACTGGGCTTTCTGGACAGCTTTAAGATGTAAAGACATGGCTCTGCATTTCCTCCACCTTCCAAGTACGCTGGAGCAATCATATCGCCTGTCTTGCAATAGCTTAACTTTTAAATACGTATCTGTAAAGGAAATAAATGTACTCTAATCCTCCCGCCTCCACCTTCCAAGTACGCTGGAGCAATCACACCACCTGTCTCGCAATAGCTTGACTTTTAAATACTTATCTGCAAAATAAATTTACTCTAATTCTCCCATAATTTCTTTTTCAGAACTTCACTTAAGCCTCAACAAGGAATAGTTTGGTCTATACCTTTAAACAGAGTCCCTGGTACTGACAGAGACTGCTGGCGAAGGAGCCAGGGCAGGGGGATGCTGAAACCTTCCCAGGCACTATCATTATGTCATTTGGGTCTGTTCAAAGCCAGAAAGTAGATAAAGATGTTGCGGATCCTTGTAGCTGAAATTTCCCTACCTCTGTGACACCAAGGGGGAGAACAGTTGGCTTAGAGCAGTGATGAATGAGAAAGTCATTATTATGAGATACGTTACCATTATGATTTTTTCCTCTATTGATGCTATATTTACTGCTACAGATCTTCCACAAGGAAGGGAAAAACACTGCTGTTAACTTAATTTTCCTCTGTTTCATCTGCAGTCTATGCTGATCCTGCACCGAGGGGTACTTTACTTCACTGGTGAATGGAACCAGAACACAAAGCAATTTAAACTATTTTTCCACAGAATCCATTTTCCTTATTTGCAGAATTTTAGAACAGACTAGAATCAAATGGAATAGAGTAGATCTGGGTGTCATTTACATCATCAAAACACTCATTATAGCTTAGATCTTGAAAATCATAGGGAACAAATACATGTCACTGGAATATAAATTAAGCTTTGGGATTGCTATTGAGCATCTCCACAGTAGTTTACCTGTCAGTAAACCTGCAAAAAAATCTCAAATTTTACAAGAATCTGTTAGACTCTTTTCCACCCAAGCTTTACTAACCCCGGTAAGTTTCATTCTACCCTGTACTTATGCTTGTATATAAATCTATTTAGTAAAAGATACTTTGGTCTGTCCCACGACAGGAAAATTCAGGCAGGTTTCACAGCAGTACAGATAGTTTACAATAACTTTAGTTTGGATTCTTTTCTCTCTCTCCTGTTCTGCTTATTCATGGTCATATAGATTTGATGCTGAAAATTTACAATAAAAAATCTTTGTAATATTAGCAATAGAACCTGGCCTTATGGAAAACACTGAAGACACTAAATGCCAACGCTCATATACCAGATCAGTTCACAGGATTTCCTTTAAGCAGCCAAAAATTGAGCCTGGCTTTCACCGACGCTTATAAGCTTACAAATTCAGATACAAAAAAAATAAAATTGAGAGCTTTTCCTAAATTGCTTTGTTTTCTTTGTCCAGCTTGACCCGAAATTGGGATTTATATTTTAAAAATTGGCTTTGTACTCCCTTGAAGGCTGCCTGAGCTATTTTAAGTACCATGTAAACCACATAGACATAACAGTGTTTCTTCCAACGTTGCTACATGAAAAAAATTGAAGCTTATTCCCACCATATACTGCTCACAAATGCCTCATTGTCCCTTTGACAAATGATCTGTGGCAAATTGCTGAAATCATCTCTTGCAGCACTGCAGCTTAAAAGACTCATGCCATTGAATGCGCTCCCTCAAAGGCTAAAATCGAGCCTCAAAATTCCAAATATTGCTGCTTGATAAAATTTTAAAGACTGAGAGACCCTCTCCCGGGATCAGCTGTCAAACATGTTTTGAAAAGAAGAGACATAAACAGCTTCCACCCCAGAGTCTGAATGTCTTAGTCTTTGGGAAAAGGAAAAAAAAGAGAAAAAAAAAAAAAAGACACAGCAAGGGGTGTTTCTCACTGAAAAAGAGATATCAGAATATGCTTTTTGATGTTAAAATGATAGCATTTTGATCTTCTGTTGAAGACTATGGCAGGGATACTTATTTTAAATGTTAGCATTGTGTTTGTAATGAAAAAGCACAACTGCAGTTATCTTTCTCCTGGCGTTTTTAAATATCCACTGCTTTTTTGTGGCTCTTTCTTGGGAATTGCATATATGTTTCCATCACACACAGAGCCGTCCCCTGCTATCTGTGCTCAGCCTCGTCAGCCCAGCACAACAGCCCAGCTTCATCGGGGCTTTCCTCCCGGCCCTTACAAAAAAATCAAAGTTCAGTGTAGTTCATGACAATTCCGATTTTATTTCCTTCTAATCAAGCCTTCTCACAGATTTTTTAGGACGTTTCAGTCACACTCTTTGTCACCGTATGCTCGGAAAGCTAATTACCCCACGGTCTCCTCTAGGAGGGAAAACTGACTCATGTCTGATGGCCAGAGGAAAGTCAAGGCAGCGTTTTCCTGGACTGAGCTGGGTGAATTTACAGTCCAGCATCTGTGCACAAATACATCCCACTGGTGGTTTAAGGTCACAGCATCACAGAATCACAGAATCGTAGTGGTTGGAAGGGACCTCAGAGATCATCGAGTCCAACCAACAAAAAAACCAACCAACCAACCAAACAAAAAAAACCACAAAAAACACAAATCACCACCCACCACCTAAACACACAACAACAACCACCAAACCAAAAACCATCACCCACCCACACAGCACCCCACCACAAACCAGTAATCTTGGGCACTAGAGCATGCCCTGAAGAACCATGTCTACACGTTTCTTAAATCCCTCCAGGGATGGTGACTCCACCCCCTCCCTGGGCAGCCCATTCCAATGCTGGATAACCCTTTCAGTAAAGAAATGTTTCCTAATATCCAACCTGAACTTCCCCAGGCGCAACTTGAAGCCATTCCCCCTTGTCCTATCATCTGTAACTTGGAAGAAGAGACCGACCCCCGTCTCTCTACAGCCTCCTTTCAGGTACTTGTACAGAGCGATAAGGTCTCCCCTCAGTCTCCTCTTCCCCAGACTGAACAACCCCAGTTCCCTCAGCCTCTCCTCGTAAGACTTGTGCTCCAGACCCCTCACATGGATGAGAACACACATGAGTCACACACATGGTCGAGAACATCTTGTTCTGCCACCTCGGTGGAGGAGAGGGACCATGAACTTATCTTTCAGGAGCAATATGGATACTTGCCACTGCTAGAGCTCATCAGTCCAAGCACAAATAGGCATTGTTTAGTGCTAAACCATGAATGGCATTCCTCTCCAGCCCTCAAACCCACATCTTTAATTATGGATGTCTTTTATGTTCACATCTAACCAACGCTAAATAAAGTTACCTCTTTATCGTGCCTGTCACAGTTATTTTTTGAATGTGAAATCCATTAAATCTGTTGCAACCACTTTAGATCCTGGAAGTGATGAAGAATGGGAGCTATTTAATGAGAATTAATTAATGGGAGATGTACTGAAACCTGAGCTCTGAGCGTTCCCCACGCTCTCAGACGTGCGCTATGTGGGCACTGAGAGAGAGTTTTAAAACTTTCAGATTCCAACCTATTAATCAATACCATAACACTTAGTGGTAAAACTCTTGAGTAATTAATGCTTAGCTAAAGTTATAAAGCAATGGGTTGTTTATGCTGTTTCAAGCACACCAGCAAGCCTCCATGTTCCAGCTACAAAGTGGTACTTAGGGAATAATCAATCATTTCTACCAAGTTAGCAAAGATTATTTATTTTGAGTACTAACTGCAGAAAAGAGTTCAAACTACTCCAATTTCAAATACTTTTTCTATGCATTATGACAGGAAGCACAAAACCCCCTTACTTCCACCCACACCATGCTATGATTAGAAGACTCAAAACTCTACTAAACACACCTATGGTCTCATTATATGTTTTGTAACAAAAAGGTTCCCTGTGGCAGTTTTGCAACACGTTGCATTGCAGCCTTTTGGTTCAGCGCCCACAGAAATTAAGGAAGAGACTCTTAGAGCTTCCAGAATCTGCTGGACAAGAACCTTGTTCTTGCCTTTCATTTCACAAAACTGGCAAGTGCATATTCTATAAGATGTAAGCGTGAACAGAGAAGCCTCCTCTGTCTGAACAAAATTAAGCCTCCAGAACTAAATGAACTGTCACTTAACCCGACAATATTTGCACTGGGCAAGTAATCTGGGCTTTCTTTGAACAACACCATTGCTCAGTGGCATTTCAGTTGCATTGGCAGAATGAAAAATTCTTTTATTTGTATTTTTAGCTAAGTTCAGCATGCTCAAATAAAGTAGTTGAGCAATGGGAAAACTAAAAGCACAAGGAAGTGGGGCTTTGCATTCATCAGAAATTCTCCTTAGTTGAAGCAAAAGCATATTATAGTACTCACAGAATGAAAGCTGAACTAGATATAGCTGCCATTGATCAGACAAAAGGACAACTGAGTCTAAGCCTGATCCCTCCTGCCTCTCCAAGAAAGCCATTCCTATGATATCAGCTGGTGTGTGCATATCACTCTCTTGCTCTATTACACATGCTTTAGAGAGGGAGTTTTAATGTTTCCATAATGTGCCAGAAGATGCCAGTGTTCTTACCATTTTCTTCAAGTCTGTTTACTTTTCCTGTCTTTGAAATCCCCAAGTTTGAATAACTTGACTTGACAATATCTAATTTCACTGAGTTTGCTCAGGGCTAAAGCAGGGAATTTTTCCTTGGCACATGGAAAAGTCCATTAAATTCAAATTAATATTATTTAAATAATGTATATATAAAAAGATAATCTTAAACATACTCTCTCTATAAATATTCTCTCTCTCCACATACATAGATATTTCTATACATACACACAAAAGACATCTAAGAGAATCAGCCAACGTACAATTCCTGCTCTAACTGCACACAAAACTGAAGCTGGAGTGGGCTATTGTCCAAAGTGGTCTGTGCATGGAAGTGCTTACTACTTATGGTGGCCTGACATAGAAGAGAAGGCAAGGGAAGTAAAGCCATCAGAAAATGAAATAATAAATAAAATAGTTTGCATGTAAAATTACAGTATATCAGTTTATATTGCTGGAGATTATGTAACAATTCAATGCATCTATAAAGAATAAAGCTACAAATCTATCAGGTTTAAGTCTTAAAGCATTTCCTACAGTACAAACTATTTTATGTAACTAGCTTTAAAAAACAGAGCAAAGAAAAAAGAAATAGCCTTTCACTATTCCTGAAAAGTCCAGCTTTCGGAGACCATCAGAAGAAATAAACTCCCAAATCTGTGATTGCAGCTGGAATGCAGCTTTATGAAGTTTATAGTTACATTATAACTATAACTGAGAAGAGAAGGCTCCAGGGAGACCTTATGGGGTCTTTCAGTACTTAAATGGGGACTATAAAAAAAGATGGGGACAAACTTTTTAGCAGGGCCTGTTGCAACAGGACAAGGGGTAATGGCTTTAAAAAAAAAAAAAAATAAAAGAGGGAAGATTTAGACTAGATATAAAGGGAAGAAATTTCTTACAATGAGCATGGTGAAACCCTGGTCCAGGTTTCCCAGAGAGGTGGGAGACCTCAATCCTTGGGAACAGTCAAGGGCAGGTTGAATGGAGCTCTGAGCAACCAGATCTAGTTGAAGATATCCCTGCTCATTGCAGGGGGATGGGAGTAGATGACCTCTAAAGGTCCCTTTCAACCCATTCTATGATTGTATTAGTCCAGTCACCATGTATGAGGTCACATTTGAAGAGAGGAGGTCTCTAAAACGAAAGACTTCAGCAATGCTGTTACATGAAAAATAACTACAGATCCAGGTAAAATTGTGACTTGAAAGCTCAGCCATGCATTCAAGATGTGGGAGCAACTGAGCAACCAGGAAAACTCCTGTGGTAACTCAGCAAAACCTGCCTGCTGCGATGCAGAACACACACATCTGGCTCAGCAACATCTGCCTGGAGGTGGGCAAGCCCCACCAGCTCCAGGAACAAGCCCTCACGGGCAGTGGCTTCCCATTCCAGGAATCCCAAGCCATCATAGCACGCTGCTGGTAAAGCTGCAAGATGCCTTCTTCTCCTGTTCATTAAACTGAGAAGTCTGACCTAAGGGCATCACGATGATGTCAGTGGCACTGCAGCAGGTTAGCGTTTCTTCAACTCTTGCCTGAATTACAGGTGACACCAATTTTTCTTCTTTTAAATTATGGTCCTCAGAGCAATCTTTAATTTCATGTTCTCATACTCTGGCTGATACAAAGCACTCCACAATGATGGTTTAAATACAGAGCAGAGAGAGACAGAGGAGAAAGAGGTAAACAGTGCTAAATTTAAAAAGATGGAGTAATTTTGTAATAAAGTGGTTGAAGAGTTTAGGGGACACTTGTTAAAGTTCTGAAGTTGGCAGGTCTATGAATGGTATTAGCTTTTAAAAAAGCATTTAAAGCCTAAATGATTGCTGCCAAATACTCTCTGTAAGTAATGGAGAAATGCCTACCATTTATGGGTAATTACTCATTTCCACCCATTTCTGAAAGCAGTGGCAGGAGGTGAGACATGAATTGTGCAGCGTTTCATTACATAAGGACACACCGGGTCTTTTTTTGGAATGTAACCTGCCAAAATCTAAAAGAATATATCTTATTAATAAATGATGCTTTCTCAAAGGCACTTTGCATTTCATGGAGTAAGAGGACACCAGCTAGAAAGGGTAAGAAGACTTCTAAAGCTGGAATGATGAATCTGATGTTTCCCTTCCTGCCAGATCTGCATTACTCTGCAGCCCCGTGGTGCAAAGACTTAAACTTGAACTTTGGAGCCCTCTGTTTTGCAATCTGAAATAAGGAAGAGGTAGAGACTTCACTGCTGACACCTGCTGATGACAAGGGAGAGGTTTCTGGGTTCTGGAGTGTCAAGAGACTTGCTGAATTCCAGGCTGATGTCCCAAAAGGAACACTACCTTTCCTTAATGGGCAATCAGGGCAAGAATGCAGAGATCAGAAAGATGCTTAGTCTGTTACGAGTGTTTCTGTTAGGCTGCCTTCAGGCTTTGAAATTATGGGTGAATAGAATATTATTATTCATGCTTCAGAGTGAATGGACAAGATAACTGTGGCTACCAGGACTTGTGACAACTTAAGCTTCTTCTCACCCTCTCTGAAATTCACATGTAAAACTCTCTAGTTTGTATAAAACTTGAATTCTGGAGGCAGAGCTCTCTGCCTTTCTAGACCATCAACCCAAAGCTCCAGAGGAGAAACCTCCACACTTTGCCACACGGCAATAATAAATGGCTGGGACTAAGAATCTGAGCAGAAGTGCCATCTAATCACTGCAGCAGGAATGCAATGAAGCAGGACGTTTATGATGGAGTTATTGTGCTGCTGGAAGCACCGGGGATAAACAGGAGCTCTAAGCAGTGTCACCAGAAGGTTAAAAAAGGAAATGCGATTTCTGTAAACCTGGGGATTCAAATACTACATCAGCATATCCAATATGAGAATGACTTCACATACGAGAAAATAAAAAAGCCTGCTTATTATAGTGTGTTAGTCACAGAGTCTTCGGACGTAAGTGGGCAGGAAAGCTGAAAGTCTAATAACTGTATCGAGAGTCATTTCTTGCTTACGGAAAAAGGCTAAGTCTCAACAAAATACATGTCAATTAATTAAAAATTAGAGTAACCGCCAGGAAAATTGCCTGTTGTTCGAACAGCTAAATGTGCAATAAGCTGTACGGGATGGCCACAAACGCAGTAGCCTTGAAAAGAGAAAAGCTGCAGGGCTGTAATGACACAACCTATCGCCAGCCCGTCCGGGGGACGGGTAATTCCCAGCGGGGCCGCAGCCGGTGACGTCCCAGTGACTGAGCAACAGCGCTTTGGGCAAAGGGAGAGGGAGGAAAACGGCTCCAAATCACCTCGGTGGGGAAGGTCTAAGCTGGGATTCCTGTCCCTCCATCCCCAGAGCCCAGCACTGCAGAGAGGACCCTCACCAGCCAAGCAGGAGCCCGGGCACAGCAGCAGCAGCTGTGACAAGAGCCCGGGTGATGTGGGACTTGTCACCAGACGCAGAGATTGACGGGGCAGGCATCACGGAGAACAGCTCTGACAGGGCACTCTGATGAGGGGCTGCCTACGTCATGCCACCATGCCCATGTTTCTCTTAAATAAAAATCTATCCTGTTAACTCTGCACTCCCTGGTCGCAAACAGGCGTCCCTCGAGCCCAGAGAGCCAAGGGGGGGCTCAAGACAGCATCAACTGGGGCTGTTTATTTAAGCAGGAAGCTTTAGGAACTGTATCCTGTTCTTCTTCCCACCAAGTATGTTTACCAATTGAAGGATTTTTAATTGAAGGATTATAATTTTTAAAATGCCCCCAGTGAATGACAGATGTTGTCCGAGTTCTCACAGCGGGTCAGTTGGATATTTCGGTTTACTCTGCAATTCTGATAGGGGAGGAAAAGAAGGATCAGGGATAATTCCAATAATATGTCTGCCACTATGGGAAGTATATAGCGCGATACATCTCTTGGTATTGGATTCCTGATAAATAAAATGAGGGTGGTTATTTTTAATTTAATATTGCAGCATTCACTCGCAGGCAACACAGCGGCTTTGATGCTTAGAGAATATTCATGATATAATTTACCTTTAAGTTTTACTTGTGTACCTTGTTTTAGAAAACGACACAAAACCATCCTTAATTTTAACCATATATTAAAGTATTGCACTAGTCTAGACCATAAATACTTAAGGATATTAACTAATTAGCGCTATAACTGTTTTTGAAAAAGGAATACTGCAATTTAAAATTGTAACAAAATAAGAATGTTATTTTTAATCTGTGAAATCTCTCAGCACCAGCTGTCTCAACATTAACTGAAAATATGCATGGCAGTCTTCTCTCTTCTTCATATTTTATACCTCTACTCATCTTTATATCTCAGGTTGCTGCAAGTCCTGCCTACTGCAAAGTTAACTACCGTGTCTTTTCAGGTCAAACACCAAAGCTGCTATGGATTTCAGTTAATTAGTACCCTCCTTTTAATCTATCTATTTTTTTATTTCCTTAGGTCTTGGTTGTTGGGTTTGTTTTTTTTTTCAGTTCCCTTATTTAGGCAGACAGTTTTGTCCCAGTGAAACCTGTCAGTAAGCTCCAGGCAGTCCAGAGGACCAGGCGCAAATCAGTTCTCAGGATCTTAAACAAATTCTAACTCATCATTCTGAAACCTTGGTGAAAACATTGGGGTTTTTTTCTATTCTATATTACTGGCTAGGAAATAAAACCCTACCTTCACTTGTGAATTTCCTGGAGAAAGTAAATAGCACTCCCCATTAACTTCCCGAAAAATAATTTGATGTCAAGGGATTTTTTACGCTTGCTTTTTCCTTTCTTATTACAGAAGTTTACTGTATCAGTACGTCGACAGGGGAGAAAAACAAACCAATCCCCCCCAAACACTAGAGTATTTTTAGGAGATCTAGAAAGCAATGTCACACATGAAAAAACAATCTTGCAGTAATATTTAATTGCCTACATTCTGTCTTTCTGCTGTCATGAGTTGGGCTGCACCGGTTTAATTCAGGGTAGAATTTGGCCCGTTATATTTAACTTGTCTACACACTTTTTTTGCAAAATTCTCGCACTTCCTCGATAATTAATTCTCAGACCTAAATACTGGATAACAGCGCATTTCAGAAATTAGGAGGAAAAAAAAAATAAACTAGTTGTCAACATCATACTGAGTAATTCAATAGTACTGGAATATCCCGAGGGTGGATATGAATAAACAATTCATGAAGAGCTGGTAAATTACATTTCAGCTTCTGTTTATTGCAAAACCAGATACTAGTCAAATACTTAGCTCTATCGAATAAAGATAGCCCATTGGGCTTAGAATAAAGAGCATTTCTTAAGAGTTTTTCTCCTATATTTATTTTGTGCAGAATAAGTTTAGGTTTTTAAGCAGTCTTGAACACAAACAGATGAGATTATATCAGACAAGGTCAAAGAGGAAATCTGATGGCCTGCAGCAAGCTGGGTTAGTCCTTAATTCTTTCATAGCGTACACACAAAAAATAATAATGAGCTAAAAAGAATACGTCTTTCAGTTTTTAGACCAGTTTTTAAGATAACATGAAAAATGAATACAATTTAGAATATCTTCGTGGTAAATTTAGAAACACTCTAACATTAGAAGTCTAGAGGATGAGCCAGTAGCATGTGGTTCTTTTAGGACCACGATCATGTTCATCCTGTAAGCCTAAACAAAATCAATTTAACCCTTTGAAGTCAGTCTTCAGAGCAAATCAATACAGATGAGAAAGTCACCAAATACTATTCAGTGTGAAATGACTGGCATAGAATCATAAAATAATTTAGGGCGGAAAGAGACCTCTGCAGGCCACCTGGGAAAGATGACCTTTCAAAGCAGAGCCAACTTTGAAGTTGAATCTAACTTTGAAGTTGGATCAGGTTGCTCAGGGCTTTGTCTGGCCATGTTTTTCATACCTCCAAGGATGGAGATTATAAAACATCCCTGGGCAACTTGTTCTAATGTTCCACCATCCTCATTATGAATACTTTTCCTAACTTCTATTCAGAATTTCCCTTGTTGCAGTTTCTTGTATTGTTTACCAACACAAAAGCCTCTACACCAGCCTATCTCAGGTCACATCACTGATTTATGCAATGCCAGGACAGCACCACTTAGGAAACTGAGAGCTGTGGGAATTCTCTCTACCTGTATGGGGGTTTTGAAAATGCCTTAAATTGGAAAAAACCCAAATCTCCTGCTACCGGGTTAGATTGCAAGATCCACCTCCTCGTTGTTAAGGAATATTCTCCAGTGAAATCCTCCTCCTTTTAGTGGGGAGAACATTAGGAGAAGAAAGAAAGTGCTGCAGAAAGGTCACATGAAAGAGAAAGCCCTAATACGCTGAAGCCTTTACCAGTGTAAGCAGAAGAATCCCTTCTATTGCTTTAGTGCTCATTCATATATACTGAGCAATGGGCTCAAGACCTACTTGCTGCATAATACATGCCAAAGAACCTCATTGTAAAACTGGGATTTTTATTTACATACAGATATTTACGAGCCTCATTTATTCTGTAGAACTGCAGTTTGATAAAGTCATCAGGACAGGCCTGAAAACCACTTTTAATTGCCTTAAACATGTCCAAAAATACCAGATCCAATGAAACTGCTCCTCAGCAGCAGGAGTAGCGAATCAGTCTCCACACTCACAAGTTGGTTGCCCAGTTAATTCCACAGTGTCCAATAAAATGAATGAGTTTTGCACTGCTTTTGCTTTTTTGGATATAGCTTGGCGTCAAGGATGAGATTCATTTGTGGAAGAGGCCCTTGGCCTGCCGAAATGTCAGGACCATAAAAGCCGGATGCTGTTAGTCTTTAGGGAAGTATTATGGAGGAAAGTGAGCAAGCACCTTGCTGGCCTTCTCATACCAGTAGGAACGTGCTTTGGGGCAGCTTAGGAGGAGCAAAGTTTGAGGGTAAACGGAACAAAAATACTGCATGGTGAAATGGCAAGTAAGCTTCTGAGATGCTTCCTCAAACCATTGCAGTATTCACACTTTTAGAGCTGGGTGACGTGGGCCTGTGGGATTGTTAGTCAAGAAAATTACCAAGACAAAACTCATATTGTTAACTATAACACAATGCTGAGTGAGGTACCAATAAATAACACCAAGGTGACAATCTCTATAATGAGATTCACGATCATTCTCATCACAAAACCGCACGATTTATTAGTGTGAATTGATACTCCAGCTAGAGATGTCCTGACAGTCAGATATTAACTGAAGGCTGCAGGTAATTTTAACAATATTTTCCCATTCAGATGTTACATTTGATTTGTTTCTACCTGCTGCCATAGTTTATACTGACAGCATTAAAAATGGGTTACTGCACTGTGGTATTTTACAAAGGTTCATGTCATTTCTCGTTACTTCATTTCGTGTTGCAACATGACAGAGCACAGTCTGATATAATGTAGTGTAGCCTCCTATATTAGAAAGGGTCAAACATTTTCTAAACAGCAATATTTACATTGCAATGGATATTAGCGCAGCAGTATGAAATGTTATATCAAACCGTGGCAGCACATTATTTTCTGTTTCTGTTAATTTATATGGCTCATACACACTAGGTTACATCAGTCAATGCCCCGCACCAGGATATTATTTCTGAAGGAAAGAGAAAGACTGAGGAAAAAAAAAAAGGGTAGAAATAAAATAAACAACTGTCTTTCCTCCCACAAAATACACACGAACAATTATTTTACATTGGAAATTCCTAAACTTGGAGATGTGAGCACTTTTAAACGTCTGCATTCTTCTATGGTCTTAATAAAGCCCTCAGATGAGACTGCCCCACAGAGTCATGTAAAAATATCTGCCTATTCACATATAAGGTAAAAAAGCACATTCCACTATCCTCTGCAGCTATTTGTACACCTCATTGTAGCTTTACTCATCTCCTTAGGTTATAAGCAGAAGGGGACTTGGGCTTTTTTCTCCTATAGCAACGAACTCATCACAGGTATAAACTGTATCTGGGCTAAACCCAAGTCCTTCTTTTCCATTTCATTTCACTTATTCTGGTTTATAGTGATGTGAGCGTAGAATTAGCTCCAACATTTACCTACAAACTTAGCGAATTCGGGATCAAATTAGCAAAAAAACCTCCTAGTCCCAAACAGAGTTTTGCTTGCCTTTCTCCTAAATAACATTTTTAAAGGGCCACAAGAGGAAAGTCCAGATAAAATCAAGTGGCGGTTTCCATTTGCTTCTGAGAACAGTCACCTTTGGAAACACAAAGACAATTCCAGACCACAGCCATTTGCTTCTGAGAACAGTCACCTTTGGAAACACAAAGACAATTCTAGCACAGGGTGTCTTGCTTGTGCTGCTGCCTGTCCAGACCACAGAGAATCCCCCTGTTATTCCTGCTTTGAGTTCAGCCTATTTAGCAAGAATTTGGTATTTCCCATTAAAACTACAGGAAGAAAGGAAAGCACATCAGGATACCAAAGCAGAAATGTGAGTTCCAGTAAATGCCACAATAAAGGGTGATGTTTGAAAACCTGAGGATATACAAAATCACCATTTATTTAACTGTATAATATGTATTGGGAAATTAGGGCTGAAGGAATGAAAGATCAAACACCTGGTATTGATAAGTTTCTCAGAAGCTTATACTAATTAAATGGTATTTTAGTCTACAAATGATACTGTTGAGAGCCAAGTGCACACAAGGAATCTCACTTAGATTATTCCTCTACTTGGTACTGCATAACAGCCTAGAAGCATGAGCTCTCTGTATGCTGACTACCAATGGCAGTTGGCAAAAGTATAACTGTTGGTATAAATTTAAACCAATTTAACTTAAAACAGGTGCAAAAGACTCCGTTGTTTGGGCTTATGCCAAACTCATTTAAGGTAATTTCAATCAATATGAATTGACTTATGTTAAATTTAATTAAACGAGTCCTAAAAAAAAAAAAATAAAATTGAAAGTGCCTCGATGAGGAGTTGTACAAAATTAACTTAAATTAGGTTTAAAAATTACATATGGTAAATTGTGCAGCCATCTTTCATAGACAAGTATCAGGAGTTAAAGAGGAAAGTCAGTGAAAGAGTTTGTGCTCCTAAATGCTGCCTGAATCAGAGTGATGGAGTCAGAGCTAGACCTCCAGCTGTGGACCAGGATGGGAACATAAAGCCACCCTGACCAGTCCCCTCTTCCACCAGTGGCCTCGCTACAGAGCACAGTAAAAAACAGTAAGATCTTTCTTGGAAATTTTCCATCAACTTTTTTTTTTTTAAATGAAAAACAGTAGTTTCTCATAATCTTAGTATTTTCAACAAAATATTTACAAAAAATTCCATGTAGAGACACATTTTGATAAATTTCAGAATTCAAGTTAATTTCCTTTTAAAATATATTTTGACATTGTCTTTTGTTTTCTTTATTTATATTATTGTGCTCTATGTCAGCAGCAGTGCACTGCAATTAGTGATATAGCAAACTATAGCAGAACGGGTGAAATATTTTACTTTTAAATCATCGAAGACACATCTTCCACCCAGCACTGATTAAAACATTACTTTTTCTGGACTGAAACATACCCTGTTTAGTTTACGATGGAACATTCTGATGTTCTGGCAATCAATAATAAATAACAGGTGCCCTTAAAATGACTTTAAAAGTAAAACCAAGTATTTCAATTATGCTGCTCAATATTATGTCAAATAGAGAGGAGCAGTGAATACGGCCTCCTCTAACAACACAGCCTCTCTTTTTGCACAAGTTCATAACAAAAACCCAAAGAATTTCCATGAAACATCCGAGTTTCCTTGAAATGCCATTTTCCAGGAAAAATTAATTCTGCTGGAAAATTCCTGACTAGCTCTTCTCTCTCCTTTCTTTCCATTATATGTACTTAACAACCCTAAGTGTCCCCACAACCTGCGAGTGCACTACAAACCAGACACCTGATTCGGTTTCTAACAATAAACAGAAGGCCCAATGAACTAGGAGAAAAAGTTATCTGTATCTTCCATTAAGATAAATGGAAAATTTTCTAATTTTTCCCTCGGGAAATATATATAATTTCTTTATAATCAGTTACATTACTTCTCATGTCCTCAGAATACCCAGCACAGCACAAATTTTGACACGCTGTTATGTAAAAAAACCTGTTAAAGGTGGGAGTTTTTCAGCTACTTTGCAATTACTGCTTGCATGGAGCACTCTTGGGCTTGGTGACAAGTGGGACCATCCCACTGGGTGGCACCCACCCGTGGGGTACATGCATCCTTGCTCCAGAAACCCAACAGAGACCACAGAGGGCCCAGCCTTGCTATTCCCCTCACTTTAGCAATTACCTTTGAGACCGGAAACTACCAATAGAAAGAAAATTAGAATACTCTGTGGCAGAGAAAGGGAGAGAAACAAGGTTCAGGAGAGAAGTTCGTCACACATAGAGATGCCCAGAGCCAGGCACCAGGGAAGCAAAGGGGCACAGGCAATCAACCAAATAATGGAATTGGGCCATTGGGCAGGAACAACTGAGATCCACCTTCAGCAGAAGAAGAGCTGATAGGGAAAGGTGGGAGAAAACGGCAGCAGATGGGAGGAGGAGGAGGCGTGGAAGAGCAGAAATGTAATTAACAGTTTTCAAGGTGGTTTAAATGGTTATGAATTAAGAACTGCTAAAATTCACAGATAACAACAAACAAGCAGTTTCCACCTGTAGGTGCCAAGTGCTCCGAGAGGAGCCACGCGGCATTAACTCCATCTGCAGATAACAAAACCCATTCCCACACAGGGAAAATAAAAGGCATCCTGCAGGCTGGCTTCAGAGACAGCAACCATGTCTGAAGGGCAGCTACAGCTTCATCCCCAGCACAGCTATGGGTCGTGTATATATATTTTTTCCTAAGCTAGTAATTGCTTCTATAATTAGAAAAATACTCTGTGGATAGAAAGGCAGGCACGAGCGAGATCTACCCTATGTGAAAAGTGAGTCTACGGAGCAACGCGCATTGGAGTTGTACAGAGCTTGAGAACAGCAGCTTAAGAAACTAAATTTTCAGAAAGGGTTATTCTTAAACAGTCTTCTAGACAAACTCAGTGACCTTACCCATTTAAATTAACTGAAATTTATGGACATGAGCATGAGAAGACATTTTTCAAAGATCCAAATTCACATTTTGCACAATTTACTGGGAACAGAAGGTCCTCAAACCTTCAAGACGGCCATTAGCATTTCACAATATTTTAGCATTTAATATGTAGCCAGGTCATTTTTAAGTACCAAAAGAAGAACTCTTCAGACAGGATGTATTCTGAAGGTACACGCTAGAACTGCTACAAAGTCTTGTCATTATAGGTGATAAAAATGTTAGCTGATGTAATGATATTTGGGAAAAAAATGTGGACAACATTCAAATTTCAGCAGAAAAGTAGACTGACCTTTTATAATGAAAATGACTAACCACATATTTAAAAAAAAAAAAAAAAGGAAAAGAAGTGAAGAATTGGTACATAGAAGGCATTCCTCTTGCTTAAATGTTTCCTCTTCCTCATTTGAGTGATCACCTTAATTTCGGTATTTAATAGGACTTGCTGTGAGTTTCATCACTGTTCCTACCCCTTCTTCCCTGTTCCAGCCTTCTCCGTTTCTCCTCTATCATAGAAGTTTCTGATTTCCCATCTCTTCTACCCTTCAAGCTCCAACAGGGTAGGTTTAGATTGAACGTTAGGAAGGACTTTTTCACCGAAAGAGCGGTCGGGCATTGGAATAGGCTGCCCAGGGAGGTGGTTGAGTCACCGTTCTGGATGTGTTTAAGGGACGTTTAGATGCGGTGATTTGATTTGACAAAGGCGTGTTTCCAGCATGTTAAGCCTTGCATCGGCATGTTTCTTTCACATATTAAACAATTAACTTGTTTTACAAACTGATCAGAGGCTGCTTTTGCCGTTGTTAATCTCCCTATTCTGTTGGCGGCGGCGGTTCCGTACAACATGGCGGCGCTCGCAACAACA